>NW_015552565.1:176732-230251 GCF_001515605.1 Sinocyclocheilus anshuiensis
AACTATAAACTATGATAAAAGTTCATCAGCATGCATTGAATAATCCCATGTTGTAGTGCAAAAAACAAAAAAACAAATATCATGTGCTCGTGCCACCAGCTGAGAAAGGTAGTTGCAAAAGAGCGACCAGTGGGAAGAATGAGTCTGGAGCCCTGTATAGGCTATACAGTGCATGAAAAGCAAACTGGTGCTCTTCTGTTTCTTTTGGTGTATGACTCCCCCTTGTCTCGTATAAAAAGCACAATAATCGCGGTTGTCTGAAACAACCGCGGTTAGATCAAATAATCGCGATTAGACAGTTATTTAATGATCGCGACAGGCCTAGTTCTTAATACTGTTCCTCACGTCCCCCTGCTCTGCACACGCTCTGCATCTCTCTCTCTCTCTCTCTCTCTCATTCAGCTCAGCTCCAACAATGAACTGTTCCAATTATACACTTATTTTCACATAGCTATGAGAAGCGTTAAACATGGACGCGCGTGCAGTTGCCGTACTGTATTAAAGCTTTAATCAGGATAAAACCGTATATTAAAAGCTAACATAAGCAGTATCATTTACAAATAACAGCATATCTAAAAGTATGAGACAACAACAAACATAAAACATAGGCCTACCATTAAAAGCCATGCTTGCACAGGTTCTGCATGATCCTCTTCAATAATAATCTCTGCTTCTCAATCGGGCTCAAACTGATAAGCGATATTAACAATGCCGTTGTTTACAATACAACCGGAGCACATGCCGCTGAGGTGAAGGGCGGGACGTTTAGACGCGCACTGGAGGCGGTTTAGCCAATCACAACACACTGGACCAGCTAACAATTCAGAGCCCATCGCCTATTTCTGAAGGAGGGGCTTCATAAAAGCAGGAAATTGATCAGCACATAAAACATAGGCCTACCATTAAAAGCCATGCTTGCACAGGTTCTGCATGATCCTCTTCAATAATAATCTCTGCTTCTCAATCGGGCTCAAACTGATAAGCGATATTAACAATGCCGTTGTTTACAATACAACCGGAGCACATGCCGCTGAGGTGAAGGGCGGGACGTTTAGACGCGCACTGGAGGCGGTTTAGCCAATCACAACACACTGGGCTAGCTAACCAATCAGAGTCCATCATCTATTTCTGAGGGCGGGGCTTCATAAAAGCAGGAAATGATCAGCCCGTTTCTCAGAGAAGGGACAGAGCGGTGTGGAATAAAGGTAAATTATGTGAAAACATAATGAGCATTAACACATGTTAGACTGCACCCCATAAACACAATCAAGCCTAGAAAAAAAACAGTGAACCACCCTTTTAAATTCATTCACAAGTGGTTTGTAAAACCAAGGGGTCAAGGTTTGGCTCGTTACCATGGTCTTGTTAGCCATGCCAGAACACTTTCGGGTTCCTAGAAGTATTGTTTACTATTGACCACCATTCAAAATTAGTTGTATATACTAGCAAAATATTTTGCAACTGACTACAAGTTACATATCAAGTGTACATTTCATTATTTTATATTAGAAGTTTGAAATAAACTGTTAAAGTGACTCTTAAAAGCATTGTATTGCATTTTGTTCATTTGTCACACTAGTTTATCAACTTATTAAATTAAAGGTCAAGTCATTTTATGGGATTATGGGAATTATAGTATCATATATTACAAGATATGTCGTATACTACAAGATATGGGAGATATAGTATCATATACTAAAAAAATTTGGCAAACGTAATAGGTTGTCTGGGAAATTCAGACATTCAGAAAATGTACACAATGGCCGTATCTGAATATAAATACTTCCTTACTATAAAGCAGGGGGGAAAAAACTGTGCGAGACGTATGTCTAAATTTACAGTATTCATAAAACAGTAGGCAAAGTACCCAGATGACTGACTACTACTGACGAGATGCTGAAGTGCACATCCAGTGGACATTTTAATATCCCATGAGGCCACAGGAGAGGATTTGTGAATGGCAATGAAGTGATGCAACTGATGCTGTAGTTCACATGACTGACAACATGACTAATGTAGTACATCAGGATTGCATTCATGCTACATACAACATACATATTTTACAGTTGCATAAGCAAGTGCTTATTCAAAAGAAATACCTACTCAGAGAGTATCCAATTATACATACCACGGACGCAGCCTATGTACATAGTATTCATCGCACAGAAATCATATACTGTTCCGAATATAACCATCTAGGCTGGACGATATGGCCAAAATTGATATCACGATATATTTATTAATTTCGGTCGATACGATATAATTCCGATATCGATATGAACACTATTTATCTGAAATCGCGATACATATTGATATTGAATTATTGTCCAGCCCTATAACCATCCATATCTATCTGTAAGAGGAAACACTCTTTTTACCAGGATGGTGCATAGAGAACAGATCTTGTCCAGTCTGCATTTCAGCATTTGAATGACAGTGCCCACAGTCTAGTGATTTGTATTTGTGTAGGAGGAAGACACAGAGATCGAGGATGTAGAGTTCACCAATTTGCAAGTGTTCTCGCATGGAGTACGTGTAGATGCTATCGCATGGAGCCCTGAAACACGTCTGGACAAACTCCCTCCAGTCATCAGGTACAGCTTTGAGCATGTTCTGCTTTTTTATGCAGGGGAGAAACCAAATCAAACTGATGGATTATAATGTGACTTTGTGTGTGTAATAGAAGATGTGGAATTATGATGATGTATGGAAGGAGCACAGGTCTTGATGCCAGACACCATACAGTTCTTCATCTACGACCGGGTTCCTACTCTTCATTAAAGGCTCAGACACAGTATATGATAAGTGATTTATTTTACTGCACAAATTGTGATATTCTTTTAAATGGTAGATAAATACGCTTTTCCTGTATTGCACTATTGAATTTCCCTTCCTAATTGATGTCTGAGTCAATTGGGATATTTGAGAGTTGAGATATTTTACCACACACGCACAAACATACTCATTTTTGTTCAAACAAATGTGCTTTCTTAGAACATGTTTTTATCACTGAGAGACCCATTTTCCAGGGATCGATTCATTAGCAAGATTTGTATGTTCATGTCAAGCAGTGGAAAGTGTCTGTCACAGCTGTAGTTTGATCTGGTTTGTATCAAGAGTCTAATAAGATGTTGTCTGTCTGACAAGTCCTTCGTTAAGCTGTGAACTTGGGAGGGTTCTGCTCCCGGTAGGGAAGTTTCCTGTAGGTTTAGCAGCATGGGAAGGGCAGAGTTATTTCCTGGCCATGCTGTGGTCAGGGCGGAAGGTGTAGCGAGCTCAACTGTGTGCGCTGCCCTTTATTTGGGTTTATTTTCTTCTTCACTGTAGGTGTACCTCTTGGGAACATAGTACTAGAGATCTTATTAAGGTTTCCTGGGCATGTGGGACTGACATGAAGTCAGAGGTTATTTACAAGTTGACTTGTTGCCTGCTGGTACTGCTGGCATGTAAATGATTGGTACTGTTGTGATGTTACGCCATCTGTGCAACAATCTAGCCAAAGACAACTTGCAAATGAACATGTTGATAGAACTATGTGGTGGAAACTGGACCTTTCGTGGCAAGAACTTTTGTGATTTTTTTAAATTTGTTTTAAGATGGAAGACGATTTTGTGTCTGTGTGTGATATGGTAACATAAAAATGTGCGTGCGACTCTCTAACTAAAAGTGTTTTTCTTGTCAGAGGTGAATTAGTGTAATTGTGTGAATAATTGCTGCTGCTGATTAGTGGCAGAGCTGTTTTATTAAGTTTGGTTGGATTTTGAACAGACAAATGTGAAAATGGCGTGATGAAATTCTGACTTTGGTTGTTTGTGTTTAACGCTTGTAATCTCTCCAGCGTTTTATCTTCTGACTGTGGTTCGTTACACACCCACGTACATGATGGTGACTAAATGCAGTGCATTATTTTATCCTTTTTTTTTGTTTTGCTCATTTCAGGTTTTGCACTACAGCGGCTGACAGAAAAATCAGGCTGTGGACATCTGATCTTCAAAACAATTGTGATGCAAAGGTAGCTCTCTCCTCCTGTATACTCACAATATATTGACTATGATTTGTGTAAATATCAAAATGATTTTAATGTGCTTTTAATTGGCTGCTAAAAAAATGTCTGAATCAATTCAAATAATGTTTATATCTTGATATTCCATGAACTATCCATGAGCATCATCACTTTAAAAAGGTTCAAAAATATTGTCAAAAAGCTGAAAAATATCAAGATATAATATCAGGCATAGCCTTATTGTACACCCATCTGTATAGTAACATTTCTTTTTGTCCTTGGCTGATTTATTCAGTGTATGAACGTTGTATTTGATTTCTATTATTTCTTGTGTTGCCTAGGTGATGGAAGGCCACACCAACTACATCAATCATCTAGTGTTTGAGCCTGCAGAAGGAAAGCAAATAGCCTCTGTCAGCGATGACCACACTTGCAGGTTAGTTGCACTGCAGTCCGACTGTATGAGTGTGAGAAAGTGAAATATATGTGTGTGCGTGAGTGCGTTCTGTTCTCTGTTAATGATGCAGAAAGTCTTGACCAAATTTCCACACTGAAACCCCTACACTAAACACAACATGGTTCGCCGTTGCTCTGCGTAAGCGTCAACCGCCACTTGCTCGCAGAGTTTTTCGAAGTAATTGGTTAAACGTGGAAATCCAATCAGCAGCCTTGGCTTTTCCTCTCCACGGCCACAGTTAACGAGCTCCTCGAATGTGGCCCCACCAATCAGCCACTGAGGTAAGTGCGGTTTCCTGGCAGTCAGAGGTAATGTAAGAGAGCACCCCTGGAGTCTCGGGTCTTCCCTTTTGCGTCAGAACCGTGTAACTGACACACCTGGATGTTGCAGCGCTGTGGCCTGCCACAACTCAATGGCCCGGCCTTTCTCTTCCCAGCTTGCAAACCCTAATGGCTTCAAGGTGGATGAGGACCAAGACAGTAGTTTTCCTTATAGACATCCAAAATTCAGCAATTGGATCCTTTATGCAGACCTTGCCATGACAGTTTTATGATGCACGTCTTAAAGTTCGGATGGCGTAACCATGTTTTCTCAACATGATCAGGTGCAGGTCCATTTCTGTGCCATTGCCTTATAGATATTACATCCCTTTCTTGATATTGACCTTCATCTTTCATATCATGCCACATCTGCGCCGGGGTGTTTGAGGATCTGCTTCGAATCCAGTGCATTTCTTAGTGCACACACCTCCAGTGTCAGCATGTGACCTAATGTTAGCACTGACATTAATGTCAGCACTGTCAGCGCTGTGACAGTGTTTTCATTCAGTCATCATCTGGGTGGTGTGACATTGAGAATAGGAGTGCGTTGGGTCCATCGCTCTTCTCGCAGCTGTTTTATTGATGTTGGTGAAACTTCAGGCTGTGATTAAAGGAGGAATCGCAGATCTTTATCTTAATTAGGAGTGAGTTTCAGTTTGCAGTTTCGGAAATAACGGGCTTCTCTACTGGAGCCTGGATGTGCTGAAACCCCTTTTGTCATCCCTAACACCCTTAAGACTGGCCCAGTTAGAAGCAGCCTATTATTTTGATTAAGTAATAACCATCACTTATGAATAAATCATAGCCCACCCGACAGCACAGTTAGGTGCAAACCACTGCAGTTACCATATATTACTAATCCTGATCTGCCAGCTCAAATGAGAGATTTGATATCATGATTTGAGATTTGGTGTCTCGCTGTGGTCGTGCCATAAGGAAAACAGCCAAATGTAACCCAGAGTGCCCGCCAAAACCATAGTTTACACATGCCCATCAGAATTTAGATACAGATAGTTGATATATGTAGCTTTGGTCAGTGGGTTTTGTGGCAGAAATAGTGTGTTTGGTGGGAGAGCAGAGGGGCCGCTGCAGGGATCGAAGCAGGAAACATCCGCCATAAGCCTCAGTCTCCCTCTCCTGTGGAGCCAGAGAAAACAGTAGAAAATCTGCAGAAAGATTTAAATTCTGTCACGTTGAGAAAATATGGGACGCATGAGGAACAGCGAGGTGGAACAAGAGAAAGCTCAGGTTAATGTTAGAGAAAGAGAGTGAACCTTTTCCAGTCAGGCCACACAAACTGAGCTTTTTATACAAATGGGGCTCTCAGCTGGAACATTTATGCATGTGTGATACATCTTCCCTGTTTAAAAGACCACCTGTTCTGGTCAGCAGCACATGTTAAGGATGTTGGTCCGCAGCATGGGATGCTAGTATGGTTGTGCCCCTACTAGGCTTCTTAACATGCAGCCTCTGTTAGCAAACCATGCTGTTCTTTTCAGCAGGGTTGTTCTTTCACATAGGTTTTTAAAATTGATCATGCCTGCCTTTTAAGATATCGCCACTGAGGGTTTGATCAACCACCTCAATCACAGAATCGCCTTGATTTCAAACTGTTTCAGATCTCCTCTAGTGTTAACGTAATTCTGTGTGTGTGCCGGAGAAAGAGTGCAACCTATTTCCTTTGAAGATCAGAGCAGGTTTTTGCTATAGTAGTGTTGCAGGCCTCAGAGCCACCTACAGATTACTTTAGGGAGTGCAGGTCACACAAGGAAATGCTGAGTTGGCAGAGTTCACACTAGGAGAATGAGGCATACCTGCAGTTACAGAGGATGACAGGCACAGGGACAGTTTTTTTTTTTATTGTGCCAAAGGTTCTGTAGGATAGAAAAGGGGGTTGACCCAAAAGAGAACATTATAAGTTACTTATTTGAAACATTGGTAGCAACTCCACCTGATACACAAATATCACCTCATGTAATTGGGCAAAGGGGATTTGATTACAAATTTATTCCGATCCTTCCGGAAGGCCACTTCACAGATAGTTGGAACAGGCTGGAGTTAAACTCTGTTGGAAAATGGTCTTCCAGGAGCAGGACTGGTCAGCCCGGCAGTAGAGTTCGGCCTTAGTATGCTGCTAAATTATTATGCTAGATTATCAAAATTCTTTCTAAGAAGGATACTTTCAATACTGCCTTAGAATTGTACTAAAACAAGGTTCCATGGAAGGCAGCAAAATTTTACTGCTAGCTTTTTGGAACTGCCTTCCAAAGGTATGCCTTAAAAAGTAGTTTACACAAAAATTGTACCTTTAGAGATATACAGCTTGTCACTGGGGCAGTACCCTCAAAGGGACACCTTAGTGCCTTCTTTAACCCTAAACGGTGCATATTAGTACCTTAGAATATGTACCTCAGAGGTAGTAATATGTACTCTTATAGTACTACTATGAACCAGCTCACTAGGTTTTGAAACCGAGCCATTGTGTCCTGTAAAGTGAGTTGGGAGACGATGTTGTTTTCGGGTTGGTTTCACCTGCCTCACATCTGTTTCTGTGTGAGGTTTAAAACTTTTATTCTCTTCATGATTGATAAATTATACTAGACCACAAAAAACGTGTAATTTTGGCTCCTGAGAGCACCTGAATGTAAACAAAACCATTAACACTATTGGTTTAAACGGTCAGGTCAGACCAGTTATTCACACCATCTCTGTCAAGAAATTAGCTCCTGACCTGGTCGCCACCATAAATGTTTGTTTCAGCAGTTCTTAACTCAATCTCAGCATGTCTCACCCCTGCCCCATCTGAAAAATCACATTGCATACTCAGGTCAGCTTCCCGGTTGTGCAGTGCAGGAAAACACAGACAAGCCAGACAGACCCTCCCCTTGTTTTCTCTCTTAGATCTTTCGTGACTTCAAACACTTCCCTCTCTTTCAATTTATTTTGTGCATGGCTGCCGCAAGCCATTCCACAATGCTGTGTCAGTCATTGAAGAGCCTTATGCAATAGCAGTAGCACATCGTCTGTGATGCTTCTCACTGTGTTTGTTTGCTTAGTGTCCTAATCCTCATTTGGCTTTGTCAGGACTGTAGAGAGCTAACTTTTCACCCTCTTGAATACCATGGTGGTTGTCAAGGCTGGCGGTTTTGGTTTTGCATGCAATTGAACTCTTGCTTGGCGAGGGGTTCTAAGTAAAGGGGTTTTAACCATGTTTGTGTGGTGTGGTCTGAAACCTCACTCATGCTCAGCAAAGGATGCCCCAGACAAGAGGAGACAGTTCAGGAGTTTCTGGCAAATATTGGGCAGAGCTTAGGTGCTTACAAAGACCCTCATCTGGGAGCTGTTGAGCATGGGGCATGTCCTCCAAGTACCGCCCAGCTGCAGATATTAATCTATCCAACTGCACGGTTGACATTCAGACAGGCTTTGGAGTGCTTTTGGCATTCATTTGATGAAGACTTCTCAATGACCTCATCAACCAAGCGGTTGTGCGTCTTTCTTATTAATGGAGGGCTTCTCCCCCCCCCCTCTCCTTTTCTTCCCCCACACTTTCCCAGAAAACCTCCACAGTTTCAACTCATTTGCGAGAACTTGTGGTTCTCTTCACTCGGGCCTCTGTGATGTGGTAAACCCAAGATCTGATCTCCAGTGAAACCATCCAGAATCTGATCTCCAGTCTTCTTTGTCCAAATGATTTATTGCATCTGCTTGCAGGCCTCTTACTGTATCTGTACTTGCCCTAACATGCCTTCACAAACTTCCTTGAGGCCAGATTTGCAGTGAAAATCTTGTGTTCCTGGGAAGAAAATGCTGGGAGGTATTGGCAGTCCTGCTTCTCAGTGGAATTCCAGGTCAGCCGTAGGGCTGTCGCGATAACCGCAATATCACAATACCGCACTATTGACGAGCCAACCGCAGAGGAATGCAAGAACCGCAGCAACCGCAATATTTGAATGTGTAGTTGAATGAACAGTTTAAAGACTCACTCAAAGACAGTTCCTTGCCACCACTTTGTGGCAAAACAATGTAACTGCACTGACTGACAGCCTGTCTAGAACGCGCAGGTGAAATATCAGTAGAAAGTCTCTTGTCCAGTCAGATTCGAGGATCAGAACTAACTGTTATGCATATAGGCTAAAAATAGCCAAACGCATTTTTAGCCCTTTGAGGAAATGTTTTATTTACAGTGGGTACGGAAAGTATTCAGATCCCCTTAAATTTTTCACTCTTTGTTATATTGCAGCCATTTGCTAAAATCATTTATCATTTAAGTTTTTCCTCATTAATGTACACACAGCACCCCATATTGACAGAAAAACACAGAATCGTTGATCGTTGACCAGATTTATTAAAAAAGAAAAACTGAAATATCACATGGTCCTAAGTATTCAGACCCTTTGCTCAGTATTTAGTAGAAGCACCCTTTTGATCTAATACAGCCATGAGTCTTTTTGGGAAAGATGCAACAAGTTTTTCACACCTGGATTTGGGGATCCTCTGCCATTCCTCCTCGCAGATCCTCTCCAGTTCTGTCAGGTTGGATGGTAAACGTTGGTGGACAGCCATTTTTAGGTCTCTCCAGAGATGCTCAATTGGGTTTAAGTCAGGGCTCTGGCTGGGCCATTCAAGAACAGTCACAGAGTTGTTAAGCCACTCCTTCGTTATTTTAGCTGTGTGCTTAGGGTCATTGTCTTGTTGGAAGGTAAACCTTCGGCCCAGTCTGAGGTCCTGAGCACTCTGGAGAAGGTTTTCGTCCAGGATATCCCTGTACTTGGCCGCATTCATCTTTCCCTCGATTGCAACCAGTCGTCCTGTCCCTGCAGCTGAAAAACACCCCCACAGCATGATGCTGCCACCACCATGCTTCACTGTTGGGACTGTATTGGACAGGTGATGAGCAGTGCCTGGTTTTCTCCACACATACCGCTTAGAATTAAGGCCAAAAAGTTCTATCTTGTGTTTCAGCAGTTCTTAACTCAATCTCAGCATGTCTCACCCCTGCCCCATCTGAAAAATCACATTGCATACTCAGGTCAGCTTCCCGGTTGTGCAGTGCAGGAAAACACAGACAAGCCAGACAGACCCTCCCCTTGTTTTCTCTCTTAGATCTTTCGTGACTTCAAACACTTCCCTCTCTTTCAATTTATTTTGTGCATGGCTGCCGCAAGCCATTCCACAATGCTGTGTCAGTCATTGAAGAGCCTTATGCAATAGCAGTAGCACATCGTCTGTGATGCTTCTCACTGTGTTTGTTTGCTTAGTGTCCTAATCCTCATTTGGCTTTGTCAGGACTGTAGAGAGCTAACTTTTCACCCTCTTGAATACCATGGTGGTTGTCAAGGCTGGCGGTTTTGGTTTTGCATGCATTTGAACTCTTGCTTGGCGAGGGGTTCTAAGTAAAGGGGTTTTAACCATGTTTGTGTGGTGTGGTCTGAAACCTCACTCATGCTCAGCAAAGGATGCCCCAGACAAGAGGAGACAGTTCAGGAGTTTCTGGCAAATATTGGGCAGAGCTTAGGTGCTTACAAAGACCCTCATCTGGGAGCTGTTGAGCATGGGGCATGTCCTCCAAGTACCGCCCAGCTGCAGATATTAATCTATCCAACTGCACGGTTGACATTCAGACAGGCTTTGGAGTGCTTTTGGCATTCATTTGATGAAGACTTCTCAATGACCTCATCAACCAAGCGGTTGTGCGTCTTTCTTATTAATGGAGGGCTTCTCCCCCCCCCTCTCCTTTTCTTCCCCCACACTTTCCCAGAAAACCTCCACAGTTTCAACTCATTTGCGAGAACTTGTGGTTCTCTTCACTCGGGCCTCTGTGATGTGGTAAACCCAAGATCTGATCTCCAGTGAAACCATCCAGAATCTGATCTCCAGTCTTCTTTGTCCAAATGATTTATTGCATCTGCTTGCAGGCCTCTTACTGTATCTGTACTTGCCCTAACATGCCTTCACAAACTTCCTTGAGGCCAGATTTGCAGTGAAAATCTTGTGTTCCTGGGAAGAAAATGCTGGGAGGTATTGGCAGTCCTGCTTCTCAGTGGAATTCCAGGTCAGCCGTAGGGCTGTCGCGATAACCGCAATATCACAATACCGCACTATTGACGAGCCAACCGCAGAGGAATGCAAGAACCGCAGCAACCGCAATATTTGAATGTGTAGTTGAATGAACAGTTTAAAGACTCACTCAAAGACAGTTCCTTGCCACCACTTTGTGGCAAAACAATGTAACTGCACTGACTGACAGCCTGTCTAGAACGCGCAGGTGAAATATCAGTAGAAAGTCTCTTGTCCAGTCAGATTCGAGGATCAGAACTAACTGTTATGCATATAGGCTAAAAATAGCCCAACGATCTTATTGTCAGGTTTATGTTCTGTTATGTGGACCCTTGTTTTGACATTCTCTTGTTTACTTAACTTCCTGTTTCAATGCTCTATTTAGTTTCGGTTTCTGAATATGACCTTATATATATATATATATATATATATATATACATACATACATACATACATACATACCAGACCCTCCCCTTGTTTTCTCTCTCTTAGATCTTTCGTGACTTCAAACACTTCCCTCTCTTTCAACTCATATTGTACATGGCTGCCGCATGTTATTCCACAATGCTGCATCAGTCATTGAAGAGACTTACGCAATAGCAGTAGCACATTGTCTGTGATGCTTCCCACTGTGTTTGTATGCTTAGTGTCTTAATCCTCATTTGGCTTTGTCAGGGTTGTAGAGAGCTAACTTTTTGCCCTCTTGAATACCCTGGTGGTTGTCAAGGCTGGCGGTTTTGGTTTTGCGTGCAATTTAACTCTTGCTTGGCGAAGGGTTCTGAGTAAAGGGGTTTTAACCATGTTTGTGTGGTGTGGTCTGAAACCTCACTCATGCTCAGCAAAGGAGCTTGATCAGAGCAGAGATGCCCCAGACAAGAGGAGACAGTTCAGGAGTTCTTGGCAAATGTTGGGGAGAGCTTAGGTGCTTACAAAGACCCTCGTCTGGGAGCTGTTGAGCATGGGGCATGTCCTCCAAGTACCGCCCAGCTGCAGATATTAATCTACCCAACTGCATGTTTGACATTCAGACAGGCTTTGGAGTGCTTTTGGCATTCATTTGATGAAGACTTCTCAATGACCTCATCAACCAAGTGGTTGTGCGTCTTTCCTATTAATGGAGGGCTTCTTCTCCCCCCTCTCCTTCTCTTCCCCCACACTTTCCCAGAAAACCTCCACAGTTTCAACTCATTTGAGAGAACTTGTGGTTCTCTTCACTCGGGCCTCTGTGATGTGGTAAACCCAAGATCTGATCTCCAGTGAAACCATCCAGAATCTGATCTCCAGTCTTCTCCGTCCAAATGATTTATTGCATCTGCTTGCAGGCCTCTTGCTGTATCTGCACTTGCCCTAGCGTGCCTTCACAAACTTCCTCGAGGCCAAATCTGGAGTGAAAATCTTCTGTTCTTAGGAAGATAAAGCTGGGAGGTATTGGCAATCCTGCTTCTGAGTGGAACTCCAGGTCAGCTGCAGGCAAGAGTTCCTGTAGTTCACCTGGTAGAGCATGGTGCTGGCAACTCCAAGGTCAAGGGTTTGATTCCCAAGGAACACATACTGATGAAATGTATGCCTTGATTTCAAAGTGTCCTCAATTCTAGTGTATCACCACTGTCTTCTCATCTATAGCATGAAATCTGTATCTTTCTCTCTCTCTCTCTTTCGGCTTGCTCCCTTTATCAGGGGTCGCCTGATCCACTCAGCTGATTTGGCACATTTTACTTTGGATGCCCTCCCTGCCGCAACCTCATGCAACCGCAGTGCTGGGACACACTCACTCATCCATTGACACACGCACGCACGCACGCACGCACGCACACACACACACACACACACACACACTACGGCCAATTTACTTTGTCCAATTCACCTATGCTGCATGTCTTTGGATTGTGGGGGAAACCGGAGCACCCGGAGGAAACCCACACAGACACGGGGAGAACGTGCAAACTCCACACAGAAAGGCGTCCTGCCTCAGCCGGTACTCGAACCAGGGACCTTCTTGCTGTGAGGCAACAGTGCAAGCTTGAAATCTGTATCTATTTAAGTTGTATTCAAAACTCTGTAGTCTTCAGTCATCCTGTTGTTTTATTTTAGGTTAGTGGTTTATGGTTTTTCATCAGCAAGAAGTTATTTTTAGTAATCTGACTTCCTTCTGTGTGCCTAATTAGTTCTTATTAGAATTATGCTGCTTTTGATTATAGTGTCCTGTTTCTGACAGTGCTTTTTTTTTAGCAACCAACTCATTTGATTTTTACTTTCAGACTTCCTTTGTTTGTGTGTGTGCGTTTGTGTGTGTGTGTTTTAAACGGTAAGAACACACGGGGAAAGGGGTGATGTAATAACCCATTCATGGCCTCATTATTTTTTTCCTGTTGCTGGCCCATTTGCTGTCACCATTACCTCCAACTTTATTGCACCACTTATGATTTGGATTAAATTGTGAATTTATTAAAACAAAAACAGCTGTCCTCGTACTTAATGTCTGCATTTTGAATTGTATTTACCTGAAGATTATATTGTTGCTTTCCTTTTTAAAGAGTGTGGGACCTTGATGGTAATGAAACCATTTCATTCAGACTGCGTTCCCCTGGTGTAAGTGTCTGTTGGCACCCTGAGGACATCTGTAAGGTCAGTAACAAAAGTCTCACAGAACTAATGGTCATATAGGATGTAGATTTCGATGTGAACTTTCAATGGGATATATTTGTTTAACACAGTTGATGGTGGCGGAAAAGAAAGGCACTATACGGTTCTATGACCTTGTTACACAACATGCCATTCTGTCTCTGGACAGCGGGCATGTGCCACTCATGTCAGCTGACTGGTGTCTCACAAACACTATTAAAGTTGGAGCTGTGGTGGCCAATGATTGGGTGATCTGGGACATTACCCGCTCCAGGTAAACACAACCTTGTCTCTGTGGTCAAATTCATTGTTCTTGGTGTGTTATGTTTTTGCAGTGACGTGCTTTTAAAGCAGAACTATTGTACGGTCGACATGACCCAGGCACATTGTATACTATCTGCCCTGTTCCACTTAATTTAGTTTATCTTTCAGAGAATAAAGAATTTGTCCATAATGTGCAAAACACATCTGCTTCGTAGAGAATCAAGGCTGTAAACCTTTTGACATCTTTCATGAACTCCTCCCCATTAAATCACCATTACGACATTCAACTAAGCAGTTTTGTTGACCATGACATAAAGGTGGAGTGAATTAAACTGTCGGTAAATGATACTGATGTGTTTTTCCTGTAGTTATCCACTTGAGAAGAGACCAGGTCATGTTGACAAGGCAAGACATTTCAGGTACATTTTTTACTAATGATCAGATCATTCATTATTTGCTGGAGACTGCGTCCATGACTATAATGCTAGTGACCTCTCTTCTACAGATGGTCAAGGGCAAATGAGAATCTTTTCGCTACCACAGGCTATCCAGGAAAAATCAACAGTCAGTTATTGGTGCATCATCTGGGACATCCACAGGTTTGTAAAATTACATATTTTGCTGTTTGTGTTTGAAATAGATTTGAATTTTGCATCTACCTCAGGTCTCATGGTATACAACTGTCATTGCAGCCTGTGATCATTGGTTCTGCATCTGTGGGGGCTGGTCTAAGCTGGCATCGGACCCTGCCTCTGTGTGTTATCGGTGGGGACCGAAAGCTGTTCTTCTGGATGACAGAGTTGTAACCAAGATTGAAGTCAGCTGGAGAGGGTTTCTGTTTTCCTTTCTCAAAAAATAAAGTCATATTTTTCATGCGCTGTCACTGTACGTACTCCACTGTGTCTTATTTTATATGTCACTTGGGTTAGAACTCAGAATAACAATTGTGGGAAACAAGACTCTCTTTCTCCCTAGTTTTTTCCCTTTTTCTGCGAAGCATTGTATCAGTGTTTTTGGTGTGGTGTTCTGCCAAGCTGGCTTAAAGTTGAGCCAAAGGTCGCCTAACGGCAGGAGCTGGCAGTTTTCATTGCAGAATGCTTGAGTGTGAGACAAAAAACTGTACAGGTGCTCATATAGACCGTCTCATTGACTCCACCAGGATAATAATCTGCAGTCCCATTCCTAACACTACAGGGGAACTTCCTCCGCTTGACCGTGACGCATGTGTGGTGGGAGAGACGGACGCAATGCAATTTGTGCTTCAACAGTTGAACCCTGAAGATGAAGACAAGCATGGGAAATTAAAGTGCAAGGAGAACACAAGACAGCGTGAGCTCTGTTTTTTTCCAAGAAAAGCACAGGAGTCTCTCTAAAGGGGGAACAAGGGTCCTCTCAGGTCAATTGTGCTATGTTTGGGCAGGAAGGTGTGAGGCCAAAAGGTAGAATAGTTGGATCAATGACAAATAAAAATGTTCACAATTTTTAAAAAATAAAATTGTTTAAAACATGTGCTTTATGTTTAGATCTTTTTTTTCTTGGGTTTTAACAAATATGCTGTCTGTATTCATGGTGATTTCATGATGCAAAAAGTATTATTTTCAAACATCACTAATTATTAATTCATAAATCATTACATTTTTTCGGGAGTCAAATCACATGACGAGTTGAAAAGTTGTCAAATATTAATGACAAGAAGTGCAGCAACCCTGGAGAAGATTTCCTGCAGTTCCTGAGACTTTTGCATGTGCTCCATTTGTAACAGTAGGGCATATTGTGCCTGGGTGTTAAAGGTGAGACTGAAATGGGTGAAGGGGGGAGAAATGAACCTACACTCTCAAGCCCGAAAGACAAGCCTGTATGTTTCTTGGAGCCCAGTAGCACACCACCATCTGCAATCATAACATGCTACTGCTCTCCTGGTCTGCTGGCTTTGTTTGAATAAGTTCAGTGTGGTCTGAAAGGAGGCTTTGGTAGCGCTGAATGTGGCTGGTCCTGGACGAGCTGCATATAGCTTTGAGAAATCAATGTCAGCCTCTTCCACATACTCTCACACAAGGGACACTATTCCAAAGGATACAGAAACTTTTGAGAGAGCATTGAGAAATTCCTGAAAGGACTTTTAGGTAATATGATAGAGTAAATGACCACCTTCCCAAAATCTACTTTCAATGATCAATATTTGGTTGGGCACGATTTTAACCCAAGACTGCCATCTGGTGGCTGGATTACATTTAGTAGTGGGGCTGTGCCAGAGTCCTGTGAATATGCCTTTTATTACGAACCAGTTCATAATTAGGGTATGCATCATATATATGGTGGTTTTTACTTGGAATATTTCAGTCATCCATTGTCAGCCTGGTAGGAAAGATGGCAGTATTGTGATAGAGAACCCCCAACTGCTCCCCGGTTGCCGCAGCATAAATGGCTGCCCACTGCTCTGGGTGTGTGTTCACGGTGTGTGTGTGTTCACTGCTGTGTGTGTGCACTTTGGATGGGTAAATGCAGAGCACTAATTCCGAGTATGGGTCACCATACTTGGCCACATGTCACGTCACTTTATGCATTTCTTGCAGCAGATGCTCTCTGTCATGATGAAGAAAGACTATGCAAGCCTTCCTTCAAAGGCCTAATGCCCTAAGCCTCCAAAGTTGGCGAGTAGTTTTAATGACTAAAAAAAACATCATGATCAAAGCAGCTCTATCCAGGTTGAGAGCTTCCGCACAGCTTACAGGCCTATTCACTCCTTGAGACAAAGCGAAAAGAACAAAAGGAAGGAGTGCACTTTTTGATTCCAGGAGATAATGCATTTTCATGAGGGTTCTCCTGGATAAGTAGAAGTCTTTTGAGGACCAAGACTTGAACTTTCTTTCATAGTATGACCAGTGGCTAAAAGGTGGTAGTACAGTGATGTAGACCTCTGGTGGGAATCGTAAAGATTTAAACAATTCTGGTTCCGGTTCCTCCTAACGATTCCAGCACTGTAGCGGTTTTAATAATGACTCTTTTAGAAATGTAAGAAATAAATATTTGGAAAAAATAAATGTAATTTTATTGCAGTAAGTATACATTCAAGTCCACAAAAAAAGGGAAAATGTATTATCTGTTTTATAAATTTATTTACTTATTATAACTCGATCTTTCAGTGAAAAAGACATGTCTCTGGTGAAGTATGCCAGACTTCTTCAATCATGCCAGTCTGCTTAAAGCCCATCCCTCTACAATCGATTGCAAGATCACATCTGTTTTACACAGGCTTTTTAATGACTATTTATTGTCTTTAAATAACAATACTAAAAAGTTCACTCTACGTCATACTCAGTGCTTCATGGGTGTGGTGCTAAGATTTTCTTTTTGTGCAATTGGTTGAGATTTCTCTGAACCATGGGTAATGCATTTTTTTTCACAAAGGAATTATGCTGTTGAACACAATTATTAAAAAATAAGTTGAAATAATATGGGCCGATGGCTTCAACAAAAGCTTACCATTGATACCTAGTAGCTCACAGTTAGTGTGTCTTTAAAGGTTTATAAGTTACTGTTGAAAATCAGTTCTCCTGGTGAAAATAAATGATTTTCACTTCCGGAACCTGATTGTTGCTCTCCACAATGGCCACAATACCAAAAGGCAATGCTTATGTTCTGATGACCAGTGTTGGGGGTAACGCATTACAAGTAACGCGAGTTACATAATCAGATTACTTTTTTCAAGTAACTAGTAAAGTAACGCATTACTTTTTTAATTTACAAGAAAATATCTGAGTTACTTTTTTAAAAAAGTAACGCCAGTTACTTTGTTTTCCCATTTACTGACTGACAAGTCTCCTGTCCCCATATTGGGAGAAATCGGAACTGCGGAGGAGTTGTGTGCGCTGTGTGAACATGATGTTACTGTAGTTCTGGACTAAATGTGAATGTGCTTTAATTCATCCCACTCACAAAAAAACAGATTTAGTATTCATCAAAGTGAATTAAAATGAATCATTAATCATTAAAAATGATGCAAACCTGCAATAATTAAATATGTTAAATAACACAAATGTATCTAATCCCATTTATTAACCAATGTCTTTGCTGCTGACCTTTGCTGAATCAGTTCAACCATACTAATAGGCAAAAATGACTTTAGATAAACTAACAATTGTGCTTCATTGTTTTTTTTTTATTGCTGAACAGTGTTTCTTCTCCTGCGTTCTACTGTACAGACGTGAATTTACTTTTCCTTCAGCCTGAGGTTTATTCATTACACTTTTTGGTGTGAAAGGGCTTTTACATTTGCTATAAATAGAACTTCTTATATTAAAAACAATCGAGCCCTGTTCATATTTAAAAAGTAATGCAAAAGTAATATAACGCATTACTTTCCATAAAAAGTAACTAAGTAACGTAGTTACTTTTTTAGGGAGTAACGCAATATTGTAATGCATTACTTTTAAAAGTAACTTTCCCCAACACTGCTGATGACGTGATAAGTGTTTGGGATTTGAGGGTAGAATTTCACAGGACCCCTCATTGGTTATCATATTGCTATGGCAACACACATTTGTTTGGAACGTGATGGATTCGGATCCAAGCTATGGTTTTCATTGGGATTTGTGGGTTGGGTTGAGCGCAGTGTAAAATGAGATACGAGAGACGATTAAGTGTTTGAATTTGGTTTTTGAAAGCAGATGCTCCTCTCCTCTCTCCCACATTTATTACATTATTTGCCTGACAAGCTCTCTCTCTGATTCGTTATTTCAGCACGCTCAAGACAAACAAAGGCCAGCCAGCTGATAGAACCTCATTTACCCTTGAACTCAATGAATTCCAGCACAGAGTGACCTGGTTGCTCACTTTGTGGTTTCACCTAGAGGATTGTTTGGCCTGTGCTGGAGCCAATAGGGAGAAATATGCTGTGACCTGGTAGCTTAATCTTATATTATGAATGGAACAGTTGCGTAGCCGTTCCTACACCATCTGTAGTGCAACCACAAGCTGTCAATCTGTTCAATGTTGGGCTAATCCACTAAACGGTCTCCTTTCCTGTTGGAGCCAAAGCAGGAAAGATGATTCATTTATGATGCATTTAAGCAATATTATACTAGCAAGAACACTGTTCCAAATATTAGCATGGCTGACATTGGGCCATGGCCACGAGGTGACAGGTGATTACAGCAAAAGCACAAATTGTGTTGTATAAAGTATCCAATCATCATACTTCAGAAAAAGTACAGATTCCTTTATGGAAATTGACTCAAGTAAAAGTTAAAGTTGCTCATAAGAAAAACACTTACGTAAAAGTATTAAAGTAACTGATAATAAAACTAGCCTACTTAAGCATCAAACGTACAAGTACTACATTTTATAAATAATGGCACAGCTGACTGTATCAATGGCAACCTAACTGAGAGTCCGGAAATATATAAAATATATGTAAGGGATATATATACAAGATATATAATACTTCTCGAGTTTTATTCAGATTCGTGATTTGCGAAACGAATCATGTACACCTCTTCGCGAACCACTTTGACAAATTCAAAGGAACCGAATTGAATCAAAAGATTAATTCACGAACTGGATATCGCTCGGCGATCAGCAAAATTGCTTTCTGTTTGTTGCACTTTGCAATCGCAAATGTAGCGAAAGGGTCAGGAGAAATGTGTCGGAGTAAAAGTATCACTTTCTCCTTTAATATGTAATAAAGTAAAAGTAGAAAAATGTATACTCGAGTAAAGTACAGATACCGAACACCTGTAACGTTACTTATACGTAAGTATTTGTACTTCGTTACTATACATACTGAGCACAATTACGATTGGGCTATTTCTTTTGTACAAAATAATATTAAATAACTAGACACAATGTGGCCACTCACTTTATCTCTTTTTGCTTCGCCACGAAAATAGTTCCAAATGAAGCCTCGGTTGAATTTAGCTGTTGGACATCTCCGAGTTAACATGCAGGCTTTTCTGAATGAATCAGTGTTTCGAACGAATCGGTTATAGGCTAAAGTAAATGATTCAATGAATCATTCATAAAGACAGTCACTTGAGGCCACCTGCTGGATGTAACCCGCAGAAAGAGTCCAAATGGAAAATCCCTCATGATAACGTTAAATAACGAATAGGCTATGTTGTGTATTTATAATAAATATAAATATTGTGATTTATTTTTCTTGTCATTGCTTGTATAGGCTATATGTGAAACAGAAATGCTGACTGATGAATTTAGCAGGCATTTATGAGTTACTGTCTTTTCCCCCAGTAACATCTGCATTTGATCCATTTCTGCTGAACTGGAAAACTGTGGCATGAGGTTTGAGAGTTGGTCAAAACATTTCTCTCTCACCTCTTTATATTTACCACAGTCTCTGTCTCAACCTCACCAGTGTCACAATGCACATAGACTCGTTCTTTCTTTGGCATCTATGTCTGTGTCTGCCTTTTTCTTTTGCCAGACTGTAAACGAACAATGTAGAGAAGTTTAGGCAGATTGTACTTTCTGTTTAGGGCCAGATAACATTCTAGTTTATTTTGGTTTTCATTTTACCACTGGTCCAAATATGAATGACTTGGTACATTTTGATATGGTTTCATTCCAATATGGCTCTTGGATTTTAAGAGCTACATGTTTTAGGGGAACTTGAATTATTGTGTTCATAATTTGAGGGATCACTCTTAAATATCTTTAAGATTATTTATTGGCATCTATGGTTCCATGAAGAACCTTTAACATATATGGAAACTTTCCATTCCACAAAAGGTTCTTTACAGTTGAAAAAGTTTCTTTAGATTTTTAAAATGTCCTTCACACTAAGAAAAAATTATTCTTTTAATTGTTCACTGAAAGATTCTTTGGGGAACCAAAAATAGTTCTTAAAATGTTTCTGCAAAATTCAGCATGTAGGGATTCTGTGGGGTGTTTGTCCCAACTCGCTTTGGTTTAATGTTGCATTTAAAAGTCATGATTCAGAAACAGGCTTCTTGTCTTGTCAAAACAATACATGTACACTACACCGGAAACTATGATGTAAGGTAAAATGCAGCGGTAGTCAAAATAAAGATATTTATTATTTTGGTAAACAGAACTCTTCATTATATTTGAAGGTGATAATGACACAAATACACACATATACTGTACACATTTCAACACCATACCGCATGCAATGTAATCTGCAATACTCATATTCATACAGAAAAGCTTTCCTTAAATAAATGATACTGTATCTTGCACTCGGGTTTATTTCTGGCCCAGCCTCTCCAGGGCTTTATGTAAAATCTTTAGATCATCCCTCATCTGCCCTAAAGCATTCTGGATCTTAGAAGGCTCATCCAGAACCTCCATGCTGCAAGTGTAGGGATCATATCTAATAGAGAAGGGCTTCTGTATTGTGGATGAATATTGCCTGTGGAGCAACAGCAATAGCAGTCACTAATGAGGCGTTCTGATCATTTGTACAACCTCAGTGAAAAGGTTTCTACAGATCATCTGAAAAAACACCCACCTTAGCTTGTGTTTGGTGTCCTCAAAGCTTTCGGACACAAAGTAAACAGGCTGATATGACTGGTCCTGGTATGGTTGGACCGCAGTCTCAATAGGGTTGAATGGCTTGTATTGGGGCTCATTAGAAAGGGCGTACTGGAAAAAAAGATACAATCCATTTAATTAAAAAAACAAAAAAATGCTGTTCTTTTGAACTTTCTATTAATCACAGAATCCTACAAATCACAGTTTCCTTAACAATATTAAGTTAAGCACAATTGTTTTCAACATTTATAATAATAAGAAATGTTTCATGAGCTCCAAACCAGCATATTAGTGCTTTTTATTTTTGTCTTACCAAAAGTTCTCCATATGAGGACAGTAGTCCAGCCCCATAGGCCTTCACTGTTCCATTTTGCTTACAGAGACCAAACTCCACTGTAAACCAGTATAGCTGTGTGAAATTTAGAGATGTTTTGTTAGGCTACACATACTAACATGTACAGTATAGTACATACATAATGTGAGCATAAATGGTTTACAGGATGACAGAATACAGAATGACAGAATTTATAAATAATGGCATTTTAACCTTTTTTTATTTTTGGACTTTGTAATATGAATGAAACAACACAAGGGGGCACTAAAGACTTGCTTTAATACGCTAATCTTCAGTGAAGTATTCTCCAGCAGAATATTTCCATAAGGATGCACTCACTGTGGACAGTTTCTCAATATCCTCATCCAGTGCTCCAAGCGAGGCAAGTCCAATCTCCTGCAGGGTAAAATGT
Organism: Sinocyclocheilus anshuiensis; assembly: GCF_001515605.1. Lineage (NCBI taxonomy): Eukaryota > Metazoa > Chordata > Actinopteri > Cypriniformes > Cyprinidae > Sinocyclocheilus > Sinocyclocheilus anshuiensis. The sequence goes on from NW_015552565.1 coordinate 198,714, forward strand.
TCAGTGTCAAATACACACTGTCTTTCAGTATTTCACTACGTGGACAAAGATTGGTTTACAGGTTGATGATTTAAATCAGATCTTTCTGTATTATAAATGTTAGTAGTCCAAATTCACACATTTCCCACTTGAACTGTTAATTTCAAGCTGTTTATGTGGCATAGAAATCAAACTTGTACTTCTGGGTAAAAACATACCTGTGAAAACTGAGCAAATTCTTTGTCTGCAAGCATGGGAATATGTCCAAGTAGTTCATGGCAGCAGTCACTGTTTAGAGTAAAATAAAGTAAAAATATTAATATTGTGCAATAAAAAGATTTGCCAAATGAAATGTTGTCTTATGGGTCTGTGTCACTATACTTACGGTTCAGGGGAATGCATGGGAGCTGAAGGGTGACGAATGTACTGAGTACACTGGAACACCCGGAACGCTAGACTGGCTAGGAAGTCCCGAGCAGAGAGCAGCCCTGCCACTGGCCGCAACTGAAACCCTGTCCTCTCTAAACAAAGGTACACACATTCACAGAACATGGTCAATATGAACTGCAGTTTTGCAACTTTATTGCAGGAACAAAATAAGCAGGCCTGTTTACCTTTAAGAAAAGCAGAAACTTCTCCTAACTGAGGGATCTTGTCCTCCCCATACAAACATTCACTCTCCAGCTGGCCTAGGGCTTCTAGAAACTGTCTGCAGGCATGAGTGGGGTACAGACCACCCAGAGTCCTGTAGACCTCCCTCCTGCCTCATCACAAAAAGCGCTCTTAGAATCATGCGGTCACACTAGTCTTCTCTAAACATTTGATATGCAAATAATGACATATAGTTGACAGCGAGAACATCAATCAAACTCAATAAAATAATTGGGAAAACCTACCAAGTGTCAATCTCTTCTGGAGTGTATTCCACTACAGGTAAAGGGTCACCACTACAATGACAAAAGAAAGATAATCTGTTCCTAAAATATAGTCACTTAGTTGATGAATGAAGTTCATACACTAATATAATTTATATATATATTTTCAGATTGATTAATTTCATGTGACTTACTGCTTATATTTGAAAGCCAGTTCAGAAATTATTCCTCTTCGTTTTCTGTATTCCGGATCACTGAATCCCTGAATATTACAATCGTTCACGTCACTTGTATAACAATTGATCTGAATAATGCAATGCAAGTAGAACTAAGATTCTAAAATTCTGAATGTAATTAATGTCCTGTTTGAAGAAAAGCATCACTGTTTTTCACTTACAGGGTGATCCTGGTCCAGATCAGGGTCGTATTTTGTTATCAGATGATTGCATTTATCCAGGTCAGAAATCTTCTTTGGAAACCAAGGAACTATATGTTAAAATAAAATGAAAGGAACATTATAAAATAGTTGAAAAGAAATGTCTGATTGTAGTATACGTAATATGGAATAGATAAATCACCTACTCTTTTCCTCTTGCACTATTCTCACATCATCTGCAACTCTTTTTATGGAGTTGATGAAGATGTCAGTGTCAGAGCAGTGCACTTCACACTTCATGAAGAACTCCAGATCATCTCCACCGCTCTTTTTAGACTTCCTGCTCGGTCGACTCTCCAAATGGAGGAGCTTTGCTTCGAAAGTCTAAGTTGCAAAGCCAGACAAACGTTTTTATTATGTTTTCATCACAAAACATTAATTTATGGCACCTACAATGAAAAAAAGCATGAACATAATGCATATACGTAGAGCCAAATTGGACACGACTAAGAAAGCAGCACATGGGCTGTTATGTTTTTAGTGTTGTTAGCCTGTTTTATGTGTGTGTGTGTGTGTTTTTGATTTATTTGCACAAATGGGTTGATTTTGTTTGCTATTTTGAAATAAACTTAGAGTGGGGTGGCAATGGGGATAATTATTTTGAACAAATATATTTGATTACCACAATAAATTCACACACAGATTTAAATTGCCCATGTTTTCTGTCGGTGTCACATTTGTAACAACAGCTCTGGTTGTCTTTGACCTTACTTAAACAGTTTAGGTAATTTGATTTTGAATACGTTAATATGCAGCAAAATAATTATAGTAAGGTACACTGAAAAATGGTGTAAAACAATTTTCACTCAGAAGTCAGAAGTTCCTAGTAAATGTCCCAAACATTTACAAGGATAAAAGGCATATTACACATTGAATTACATTTGAAATTTTGAAGCAGAAATACTAAAATGGTATTTTCTTGTAAAACGTACTCCAATAACTTTTGTTTTATTTACAACTTCGAAAAATCCCCCATTTTTCTTTTTCTCTTTTCCTTTTTTTTTCACACGTTACAGAAGTTGAAACAAAATGTCACCACGACTGTAATTTATGAATGAAAGAAGTAAAAGCACAGTACCTCAAAGACTTTGCCAGCCTTGAAGAAGCCTGCGTTTTTCTCATTTTTGAGAGCAAAGAGGATGTTGAGAGTGACTTTACCGCTCTTCTCCTCCTCAAACACGAAGCTGTCCCCGCAGCGCGAGGGGCCCGGAGATGGCGAGCCGCTCTCTCTGTCGCGCCGTGCGTCCTCGATCAGACTGCGCTTTCTGCCGCTCAGCGGAATATTCTGCACTATACTGTCCGTCTTCATCGATTCTTAGAGGAAAAATAGGCCACTATATCTAAAATAAATATATCCAATTAATCTTTGTGTCGACACCAAACTCCAACTCTGCCTAAATGAGGAGACAACTCTTATGTTCACTGTGGGGCCAAAACACTGCAATTTATAGACAGACGTGCTGGATTTTATGCAAATGTGTTGCGTAAATGCAAGTCTAATTTTAAGATGAGATGCGTCACGAGTTTGTGTTTTTCTTTTCCAGACACCAAATAAGAGCAGTGACACGTGACATTTCACAGGTGCTTCACAGCCAAAACCGACAAATTACATAAACTAAATGCCATTTTTTGGTGCGAAAAGTCAGCACTAAATGAGTCTTTATTGGAAATATCTAAATAAATAAGTATCTTTTGTTTTTAGGGTCGTAAATGGTACAGAAAATACGGCATTGAGACTGAGCTGCTCTCCAAGGTACTGAAACCGACTTCTGCTATACGCATGCTGTTCCCTTAAACGCTATAAATAACAACAACAACAACAATAATAATAATAATAATTATTATTATTATTAGAATTAGTACAAGTACTAGTATTCTAAAAAATAATAAATGGCAACAATAAAGGATGATAATAATAATAATAGTTTTAATAATAATATCTTTATTATTTTTTTTAAATGCATGTGACAATGCATGCATAACATCTCAGTCCTCAGTACAGCCACAGATGCATGATATAATGCAGTTTTCTGAATTACATTCACAGTAAAGCGACACTTCTAACTATATTTCGTTACGTGTAAGTATTTTAATCACTAAGCTTTAGTTTGCATATGAACGCATGTTTTAAATAAGCAATTTAATAATGAAAATGATTCGTCCCTCAAATGCGTTCGCTCGACACATGGTTTCAACAAGCCTTTGATCCCGCGATTCATTGATTGCGGGTTGTTTGGGGAAATTACAGCAACATTGTGCGACATCAAGTAGCAACGGTAGGCAACCTGTATTTTTGTACGATTAAACTACCGAGAAAAATACAGTATATAATATATATAAAATAACAAATATTGCGGCAGCGGGCCTGATAATGCCCGAAGATTTTTGGTATTTACATGCGATTTGTCTTGCATAGGTTTTTTTTTTTTTCGTGTTATTTCGTTATATGTCATTTAAATACGTAGTGGCTAAATATATTTGGACTAGCAAAATTTGTCTATAAATATGTTCTACATGCAATATATAAGGACTAATTTAATATTTAATATAATGCTCTCTCTATCCCAGCTTGATTAGAAAATGTTGTATATGAGCATAAAAAGCAACATAGACGATGCTTATGAAGCGTCTTTGATTTTCTAGCATTTCTTCTTTTCCCTCGAAAATCCTCCAACATCGTTTCACTCCATCTTTCGCAGGGCAGTGCACAGGATTGAGATTTCACCTTGGAAGAAAAAAACCCCCATCAATTTGTGATCCATGTGGGATTAAATTAAAACTTGAGCATATTACTGTAAGATAACAAATATGGCTACAGAAAAAAAATCTCCAGGTCAAAAAAAAAAATTGGAATTCATAAATTGCTTGTTTAGTCACTAATCATAAGATACCTGTATTTAAAAAAAAAAAAACGGTGAAAAAAATACTGACACTGTGCAGTTTTTACCTCAGGGAATTATTTCTAAGTTACTATGATTGAATTAAAAACTAAAAATTAAAATTGCTGTAAAAAGTCAAAATAAAACCTGAATTTCATCATAAGTGAAGAAAATTAAGTCCAGAGTCCAGAACTCTAAATTTAATTATAAAATAAAAATTAGTAGACTAACTGAATGGAAACAAAGTATTAAATAATGCTAAAAACAGTTTTACAGTGCTTATCTGATCCTTAAAAATTACTTGTGAGTGTACATGAACGTATTCAATTTGACTTTTAGATAGTAAACAATATTATTTGTCTTGAATTGTACCAGTTCATTTTTTTGTAACCACAAAAGGTACATTTTTAGGTTACCTGATAATCACTTTTTACAGTGTACTTTTCCAAAATCCTTAATATAACTCTCAAATCATATTTTTTTTCTGCTCATTCATCTTGTCTTTACTTTCAGTAGAGAATTCTCCTATCTGATTTTTTTTTCTGAAAATCCTGATTTTTCATTCTTAATTCTTGTATAATATAGGGAAGATTAAGTGCTACATAATACTGAAGACACACCGCTGATGTTGTCAGCCAGGTTCTTCAGCTGCTGTGTGTTATCCAGCACCTCAATTCTCTGTGTGTAGGCATTGTAGCGCACAGAGAAAGGTCTGGGAATGATGGAAGCAAATTTCCTGAAAAAACAAAAAAGCACATAGATAACTGGAAAAAATGCTGAGGGAAAGGAAGATTTTGGGGATGGTTTAATTGCAGTCACTTTACCTGACTTTTTCTTTGGCATCCTCGAAACTTTCAGCCACAAAGTAAACTGGCTGGAACTCTGTAATGGGATACTTCTGCTGGCAGGTCTTCTCTGGCTCGAAGGGCAGAAGTTTGGGCTTGTCCGTCAAACAGTACTGTAAGACATCAGAATAACATCTAATTTTCAGTCTGTTCTGCACTTTAGCCATGCTTTTGTGCATCAGTGTCATGTTTCTGTGTATCACTCCACTAATGGCACAATAAACTCAACTGGGCTGCTAACCCATTTTCTGAAAGCTCGCAGCAAAAAGCCAGTTTACTTTGTTGGGTTAGAGCACAGGGCATGAACCAGGAGGAAGTATTCTGAGAGGTACCACATAAAGTACATACCTGCAGTTCGCCAAAAGATGAGAGCAGACCAGCACCGTAAGCCTTTACTTCATTTCCTTCCTTGCACAGACCAAATTCCACAGTGAACCAGTAGACCTGCAAAAAAATAAATATTATAATCATGCAGCCCTTCTGAGAGAGACAAATATACCTTGTGGTCTTATAATATGGCCTCAGTTAAAATGTGGGAAATTATTCTTATTGTAACCTAAAGCAATACTCACTGTAGCCAGCTTCTCTATGAACAAATCAGGGGCGCCCAAAGAAGCGAGTCCAATTTCCTGATCAACAGGAAACATCGTCACATTTGGATATTATGTCACTGATAAATGCACATTATATATATATATACATATATATATATATATATATATCATAATTCATTCAAAAAAGTGTCAGAATTGTGAGAATAAAAATCAAAATTACAAATGTATATCATAAATTTCACTTCTTTCATTCAAATTAACATTATAAATTAATTATTATATTATATTATATTATATTATATTATATTATATTATATTATATTATATTATATTATCAAACCTGTGAGAACTGGGCAAAACATGGGTCAGCAATTATATTATATTATATTATATTATATTATATTATATTATATTATCAAACCTGTGAGAACTGGGCAAAACTTGGGTCAGCAAAGAGTGGGACATGACCCAGCAGCTCATGGCAGATGTCCCTGAGGAAACAAATCCACTTTTTTCCCCCCCCTTTGATCACTTTTCACAATTATGACATATATTTGTGACATTTATTCCAAACAAAGCTGTAACAACTTCTTGGTCTGTATACTCACGGTTCAGGTGTGTACATGGGTTTGGAGCTATGGCGAATGTACTGTGTCGAGTGAAACACTCGGAAGGCAAGACCAGCTAAGAAGACGGAAACCTGTGCATGCTGAGAAATCAAGAAAGGGTGAGATATGTAGTTTAGAAGTGAAACACTAGTTTTTCTTTGTTTTTTCCTTTTCTTTTTTTATTACACACTAAACCTTCAATTTGACTTCCCCTTCACCTGACTGTATATGAGTATAAAGCAGCTCTACTGAAGGACACTCTTACTCTGCAGGTAGTGTGAGATGTCCTCTAGCTGCGGGATGTTGTCTTCACGGTACCCACAGTACTTCTCCAGAAGTGGAAAAACACGGTTGTGTTCATGACAGGCATGCGTTGCGTACAGAGACTTCAGCTCTCTAAAAACTGTTCCCCATGTGGCCTTCTCTTCAGCAGTATATTCAACACGTGGAATAACTTGTCCACTAAAAGAGGAGGGAGATTTAGCTCATTTGATCTCAGGAGGGAGGTTTAGCTCATTTTTAGAACACAATGTGTTCAAATATATTTGTCTGAACAGTATCCAACAAACCTAACAAACTTTATTTTGAGAATTATTTTGCTTGAAAAACATGTTTGTGCTATTTTTCTTTAAAAATAAATTAGACGGTGATATTTTGTTTTATAATGCGAAGACATGTACACTACCGGTCAAAACTTTGGAATAATTCAGATTTTTACAATGTTTTTTTGTAAAGGAGACACATTGAAGACACACTGTACGTCATATCTATGTCATATCAGTGATGAGTGGTGTTATTATTGATGGAGCATGTATGTAAATGTGGGGGCGTAGCATTCAACGCTCCTGCCCTTTGTAGTGGCCGTGTGAATAATGCATCTCAATTATGATGACAAAGCTCCCGGCACTCAGTACTGCACTGGGACCCTGCAATTTAGCCCTTTTGTTAGGCAGCAGGAGTAATTTTCCATAGAATGCACAACAAAACAACAGGGAAAGTACTAGAGGTGGGGATGATCCCTGTAGCCCATGAGAAAGTGGGGGAGAAAGAGAAAACACTGAGGGCAATAGTTACTGTCTGTAGTTGTAGGCAATGTCAGCAAATTCCTTTCTTCTGGCGCGGTACACGGGGTCCGTAAAGCCCTGTGAATGACAATGACGTTAGAGTGTGAAAGAGAGTGGAGCTAGTTCTGATCTCTCAGTAGCCTTTGACAGTATTTCTCAGTGTCATGGAGGAGACTCATTCAAATGAAGCCTTTGTAGAGTGTTTGCTGCTCATGATGAATGCATTTCAGTTTAATAACAGCTGGAAAGGGGCAATTATTTATAATTACAAGGGCTCAATTAAAGCGATGACATCAATTTGAGAGCCCCCGCCCGTTTCTATTAGAATTGAGAGTGATGCAGATTCTGACTGTGGGCTTTTAGTGTCGCATGGACCAACTACGCATCTTTCAAAATACACCCACACACGCATGCGTTTGAAATAAAAATGAAGAAGTTTCCTCTCACGCTCACTTTCGCTCTTTTCTTTGATCATACAGACAGTCACTTCAAACACACACACACACACACATACACACACACACACACACACACACACACACAGTGTCTTACAGGATGGTCTGCATCCAGCTCGGACCCATAACTGAGAATCTGATTGGCAAAACGGTCCAAGTCCTGGATGTCATTGGGGAACCATGGAACTTTTGATGAGAGGGAAAGAAGGAAGAATGTTTATGGTAATTATATAATCAATGCAATTTATATCCTGTTGACAGCATATTTGGCATGGTGTGTCTATCCTTGTGAAAAAAAGTACATTTGAACATACTTTACAAATAAAAATATCTAAACAGAAATAATATATGGAACATAATGTTTTCAGACACTTAACTGCATTTTAATTAAATAAAAATGTATTATAGTTCAAACTGATATGAAATACAATTTGTTTTTTTTTACCCATTTAAAGGAGACATATTATACAAAATACACTTAATTAAAATATACGTAATTTCATTTGAAACCGAATGGCATGTATTTAAATATATTTATAATTACACATGTGTAAATATGAAGATGCAATTTAGAACATTTAAAATATTTAAAATATAAACTTAAAATTTAATACTGAATAACACACTACAGTTAAAATTATTATCAAGTAAGCTACTTTACGTTTAGTATGCTAGCCAGCACATTAAAATAAGTGTACTTTTTTAAGTACTTGACAAATTATTTAAAAAGTACTTAGAAGTAAAACTTAATTTGACATTATTACAAAATACACATTTCAAAAGTATAGTTAAGTGTGTTAAAAATTTACTGATGAAAGTATTCTCTCTTTATGTACAATTAAGTGGCCTTTTATTTCAATAATATTACATTATCTGCAAGTATATGCTACAAGTGCACACTCAATATAATTCAGTGCACTTTTTTCACAAGGGTATAGTAATGCATGTACAATGGAAATCTATATTGTTTCCATTCTCTTTATTAAACTGAGATTAATGTACTAAGTTCTAAATATGTGAACTTGGTAATATCGAATGCTGTGGTCGCTAACGTTGGCATGCTAACAGAGATGGATGACACAGTAGTAAACAGAAAGCATTGTGAGGCGAATGAGCCAGAGGGTGACAACGCAGTCCAGGCTATGAGGCTACATCTTGCTCTACATCAGTTAGATTTATGACAGTTAAACTCTTTGGGGGTCCAGCCATTGGTACAGAGTTCAACAGCGAGCCTGAGGAGGTCTGAACAAAAGGCCAAGAACTGAATACCCTGACTGGTTTTCCTCATCAGCCATAAATATCCATAAATGTCCCCTGCTCTGTGTTTTCTTATTGTATAAGGGTGAAATTGTGATGGGATCTGTTGGTCTGTCAGTCTTTGTATTGAACTTTGACCCCCACCCTGCTGAACTGACTCTTGAATAGAAACAAGACATTTCAGTCTATCTCTATGAGTCTGTTTGTCCTCAAAAACTAAACTAATGTAATTCTGGAAACAACCATAAGAGAGGCTGAGTGCAAGGGTCTTTGTCATCCATCTCCACAATGACATTTATGAACGATTACAGCATGTGTTCTATTTCTGTTCTTCATATTCTATGCTATCCTATTCTCGCTCTCTTGTTGTATTTCTGTCTGACCTTGAAATGTCGTAACAGTTTTATTTCTTTTCTCATAAGTTATTCATCAGACATTTGCCCTGTGTCTCACCTGTGTCCTTCTGTTTGTTGCGAGACAGCTCATGAACTTGGCCACTGATTTGTGTGCGCAGACCGTCAACAACTTCATCGAGAGCTTTAGAAGAGGCTTGATCCACACTGATGAAGAACTCATATTCTTCTTTGTTGTTGCGTGATGGACGGGACTCAATGTGGGTCAGATTAATGCCTTTCTCCTGCAAAGTACATACATGTAACATACATGTACATAATGCTGCATTATATTACATAACTTGCAATAATTCTGTACTATATATTACAAGATATTTATGTATTAGTGATATTTACATCATGTATTTCTTTATGTTTATGTACGCATTTCTCAAGTTTATATGCTCTCTCTCGCTCTTTCTCTCTATATATATATAAAAGAGAAAATGTATTTGTTTTTTCATAATACTAAGAAATATAAAAAATACTTTATTTGTTTAATTACTTATGTCATTGCTTGACACACAGTAGTGTACTATTTTTTAAATAAAAAACGTTACAATGTATCTATATCTATATCTATATCTAACTAACTAGTAAAAATATATTTATTTACTTTAATACTTTAATATTTATTTTTAATTTTATTTTTAAATATTTATTACTCTTTTAGTGTGTCTGAAAATCTGACAATCATATTTTAGCTTGCTTGATACATCCAGCATAAATTTGATGTTTAGATATAGTCCATATTATAGTGAATAAACTATATATTATAGTGAATAAACACTAGGTGGCACTCCAGGCCAGTCCATCTAATGAAAAAGCAATTACAATATACAGTACTGTGGAGAAAGTTATTAGGTTGTCCATCTGCATTCTAGACTGAGTGATTCAATGATATATTTAATTACAGGGTTTCTGTACCCTTACCACTTTAATAAAAAGATTTTCCCATAAATTAAAAGATGTGTAAGATGTATCACAAACATTAATGATTAACCATGATTTACCACATTCACATTGTGGCAGCAACTAAGACTCACATGTGCAGCTTTTCTTCAGCCAATAGGAGAGTGGGTGTTTTTGCATAATTAAGTTCAAATTGCAGTGTTCAAGCCAAAACATGTTTGTATTTATGTGTTTTTACACACAGAGAGGGAGGACACCCATTGCTGTTTGCTATAGGCCTGTAGAGGAGGCGGATAGGGCTTACAATGCCTTGGACCTTCTCTGGTTCTTTTTCAACATTTCCCCTCCCTTTCCATGTGGTAATAATTGAGTCCATATGAATCTGCATCCTTTAACACTCAAAAAACAACACAGCAGAGAATTACTGCATTTTTTCGCAGTGCTTGGTTAATATAAATGTGTTCAGTAAAAACATTTGCTGTTTCTGTTCTAAGATCACTGTCAAGTGTCTGCATGTTTTTTATATGTATAATATGTGTTTTATATGTTTTATACTGTCCTGACAATCTTAACACAATATTAATTAGTGGTATTATATTAATTAATTGCATTATATTAATAATTAATTAATTACATTTTCTATTTAAATTGTTGGGGCTGGATAGTTAATTCAGAATAATAGCCATTATTCACTATAACTATAATCAGTCATTATAGCTGTTTTCAGTCTTTCATAAAGCATCCTTTTCCCTAATAACAAACAGTCAATGTGGGCTGCAGGAGATTGCTTTGTATTAGGTCAAAATAAAGCTGTAAAGTGTGTGAGGGGTGTCCGTGGTGAGGGGTGGAGTAGGGGGTGTTTTAAAGGGGGTGGAGTAGGATGGTACAGAAGAGCCAATCAGAATCCACAGGCCAAGCTTTTATCTTTATAGTGGCATTAGGGGGTGAGTGGTTGGCACATATCCATTAATGACCTGCAGAAAAGCACCAGAGAAGATTTTAGGCTCATTAGTTTGGTTGCTGAATTTCAGGAAAGCACAACATATATTAGTATGCAACATGTTGTGCTTGTGTAATAATTTCTTTATAATCAGTAAATGAAGCCCGTCATCTACTTGGAAGCACGATTCATTGCACGTAGGCAGTAGAAAAGTCAACATCCCAAAACAAAATATACTGAACTTTGATACAAGAACTTTGGAGATGATTCAAGAAATCTTGGCATTATTACAAGACATGTGCACTGCGTGCATGTCTATAATATCCTGTCATCTCAAAACACAATTCTGGCTGATATTATTGATTTTTCTATATGCATCACAGGAAGAGGTCACAATGTTGTGTTTTCAATGGCCTTATGCTTTGTCTATGCTTTTTATTGCTCTTTTTTATTTTATTTATATTTACTGAATATATACCAAAAAGTAAATGATACAAAACAAAACGTAAGGTTCAATAAGATGTATTTTATGCATAGATGCATTTCAAAAGCACAGTAAAAACAGTAATATTGTGAAATATTGTGAAACTATTTTCAATTTTAATATATTTTAAAATTTTATTTTTAAAGCTGAATTTTTATCAGTCATCATCCCAGTCTTAAGTGTCACATGATCCTTAAAAAATTGAATACGATGCTTATTTCTGGATTCTTTGATGAACAACATTCAGAAAGAACAGCCTTTTCCAATCATTTAATGCATCTTGCTGAATAAAAGTACACATTTATTTCTTTTTTCCCCATGAAGCTTCCTCTCCTGAGGTATTATCTTTCAGCATTCATATCTCAGATTAAATTAATATACCATGTTTTTATAAGTGACAGAAGCTTTCATTTGCATTTAGTCTTTTTTTTTTCTTGTGGCACAAAATCACCATTAATGACAAGTTCATTGATTTTCAACCAGCTTTGTGTTGCAACAATGCTGGTAGTATATGTATATGAAAAATGTGTACTCTTCCTCCATGTTACAAAATGCGTCATCCTGCAAACTTCATTACTTCTGTTGAAGTTACATCATGTGCACAGTATTACCTAATCCCCTGCAAATACAAATATAGTCCTGTTTTGCATTTCTACAAATCTACCACTATCATCTGCTGTCCTTGACCCCCATGTTTTGGCTTCAGATAAATGCAAGTGTATAGAGAGAGAGAAAGAGTGAGAGAGAGAAAATAGACAGACATACAACCATACAAAGAAACTGTGAAAAGGGACAAATGATGCAATACAAATGTTTTGTGTCAAGACACTAACCTCAAATAGTCTTAGAGCTTTTACAAGAGCGCCAACTTCCTGCTTCAAAGAGAAGATGCAGGACACCACTCCTGTTTTATTTAATGGTTCCTCCAGGTAGGATGTGGTCAGAGAGCCCTGTTAAACAAACAAATGTCAAGACACTCACACAATTGCACTCTTCGTCATCAACATGCATCAAATGAGTGCATAACTGTCATTTAAAATCGAATTTTCATTGCTTTGCCATTTTTATTTAATTAGTGTCCACCTTTCTTTCTTTGAAATCTTTTTTGAAATGAATATTAGTTCATCTTTTCTCATAGTGCCAAGGGACCCATGAATCTCTGCTTGGGAATCCACTCACTGCGTGTATTTTTACTTTTTTTTAGGATGCAACACTGTCTGTTACACATTAGCAAAACTAAACCACTGATAAGTAACTTTCAAGGCAAGTAGTTTCCCTCTATGGAAATTAATTGAAATATAAATGCCCATAAATCACAAAATTATCATATATTGCTTCAAACTGAATAATGTCAGCAGGTTTGTGTAGGTTTAGGGCTCTAATAAATATCATTAACTTGTTATGAAAACTATTGCAAGACCTTAATGTCGCTTCAAAAATCTGTGTGACTGAGCAGAAGGACTTTAAAACTCATGACCAAAGTCACACTCACATTCCTGTGAATCAGGTGTCAGTGTCATAACTTTCACCCCTACTTTGCCATAATACTTTTTAAAGAACAAAAAGTAATGTCAGGACATCTAAAATATGAAAGTAAAACAATCAGCAATTAATGTATTATTGACCACTTAGATTCCATACAGTGATATATAGTTTTAACAAATTAGAGTCTTTCAGTTGATGCAATAGCTAGTATGTTGAACTTCGTTTTGTGGTCTGGAGAATAATTTCCAGTCAGGTTTAACAATAATAAGAATGAGCTGGAGTGTCATTGAACAATTGTAGGTCCACACAAAATTTTCACTTTGACTTTTCTGCATTACATAACCATATACTTTGGATCCTAGTCTGCATGTCGTTACTCTTGGGAAATGTTATAAAATATTTTAAAATATATTTAAAATAATATAAACTGCTATAGGCTACTAATATGATCACAATATTTTTTTATAGTAAAACATAAAAAAAAAATAGAGAATAGTTCACCTTTCTCTCCAGATTCCCGTTCATCTGTCTGAAACCTGCGTCCATTCTTGCTTTGAATGCTTGTGTGCACGTTGTGTTGCCCATCCAAAACTCCAGCCATTTAAGAGCACCTCGTGACACCACACCCCCTGAACTGCCCGTGTGCATGTCACGCGACGAGATGCCCATAAACCTCTGGGATATTTGGAAGCTGCGCCACAGCGCATCTGGTTTGTGTTGTCCAGTGGGAAAGAGTTTGCAGGGGGAGTTTTGGGTGAGGATGGAGGAGTTCAAAGTCAGCATTTCGTAACGATTAGGCTACTTCGCAGTTTTGTTTTTCTTCTACTTGATATAATGGTTTTATTAGTAGATTAATTTATTTTTATATATTTTTTTAAAGTAGAAGAGATTGAGTGTTCAAGATTAGAAAAACAGATGCAGGATCCCGTTATAAATAATAATCGTCACTATCCATATGTTCATATTCTGTTTATGACCACACGATGGCGCTAAATATAGCTAAGTTAACTGGGACTGGGTCCAGGTGTGCGAGTGTGTCAGACAGTGTCAAAATTATACACTGATAACACTGATTTCATAGAGAGGTGTACTTTTAAGATGATTTTTATTGACATTATTTTTTCTTGTGTAATCTGTTGAAATTTGTCTCGCGGGACGCAAAATGTCATGTGGCGCCTCTAGCACAGTTAGCTAACCGTTAATTATGTCAAATAATTTCCAAACAAACACTAACATATTGTTATTTATTTGTTGTTAATGTTTTATCAACGGCTCTGGTAATGATGGGTCGCAACAGAAACGTGCAAGTAGCGTAGGCCTACTGTTGCTATGGTTACATCCTCAGGTGACTGCAATTTTAGCAGGTTTGTCGTCAGGTAAAAATACGCTTCTTACTGCCTAATTTCACTTTTGTGTTTAACGAAACGTTATTCAAACACCAGCGAAATATGTAGTCCTACTTTTATATACTTTACAACTTCGCCTTTAATTTTGACTACCTAATTGTTTGGTTCAAGTCTTAATTAGGAGGAGGACAAACACCCTTGAAAAGGTTATTAACATACAACAGACAAGGTATAGTCTGCATTTAGTTCATAGACTCAGCAAATGTGATCATTAAATCCATATTTTAATTTGTGTTAAGTTAAATCAATGTATTGACACCTGTCTGTACACACACCTTATGCTTAGGCTTATACAAACCATGAATGACTTCACCACTAGATGGCAGTTGGTGTCTATACACAATTAATGAACCATCTATTCTATCCTGTTAGCTCCACTATCCAAAAACATGTTTCTTTAACGTATTGGACATAGGCTCACCATTTAAATTGCTAAAGATAAGTAGGACAAGAGTAAACGTACAAAAATACCATAAACTGAAAAAAAGACGCTATTCATTTAACTAGGCTACTAATACTGAAATGGCTTTACTTTGGCATTAGATTAATTTGTGATCACTGGATATGATATGACAATATTGTACATGGATGTCTATTTACACAGGGAGTATGGGCCCATGACCAAACCTCTATGTGATCTATAAAGAACTGAAGTCCTATCAAAGTGCACAACAGCAAAGACTCATCACTGAACATCTGGACACCATTCCTCTTCAACGCCTGCAGATGTTTTCAGGTAAGGTAAGTTTAGCCCTTGCCAAAAAGTAGTATACTTCAAGTTTATTTGAGTAAGTATACTTAAGTGCTGAAATATATTTAGACTTTTTCTAAATATATTTCTAAGTATAAGTCAAGTATACTTAAATGTCATTTTAAGTATATTTCTGAGAAGTACATAAAGCCCATTTCTGAGAAGTACATAAAAAGTAGACTAAAAGTATACTTTCCTATTTTTAGTTTAAAAGAAGTATACTAATAGCACACTTGAATAAACTTCATTTTCGTAAGGGAGGATACAGTAGACTCCCTCTGTATCGAAAAATTATCACAAAAACAGATCAAGGCTTGGTGGCTAACGCACATATTCAAGCTAAATGAAACGAATCAACAGCTGGTATAACACATCTGGCCTTTGCCTTATATTGTTAAGGGGAGTTTAAATACATTCCCACTTCATTTAAAGTATGTACTTTTAAATAGGCCTAATAGAAATGAATAAGATGAATACATGCAGGGCCAAAGTGGGAGAAGTTCTGGTCATTTGTCATTTGCGTTGTTTTAAGGTACGATACTAAATGATTTAGCCCCTAAAACACTTAAAAATAGCTACTTTATTGGCATCGATGGTTCCATCCATGGAATCTTTCCACTGCACTAACCGCTCTTTGTAGAAAAAGAGTTCGTCAGATCATTAAACTGTTCTTCAATATAAGAAAATCTGGAAGCCAAAATGGTTATCCACGGCATCACTGCGAAAATCCTGTTCTGGAGCACAGTAACTGCAAACCCCGTAGATCCTCTATTGTTTGTTTGTTTTTATGTGTAAATATAGAAATATGTTTATATACGAATATGTGCAGTAAGTGTATGCTTGTAGCCCAGATTGTCTTGTACTGTTACTACATGACTTCAGTGGATCGCGCGCTTTAGGCTTTCACTCAATTCTACGCTCATGCACGATGTAAAGCAAGTTCACGCAGTTAACAAGGAATCATCGGTGTTCGGTTCATTCACGAACATGATCGTCTCATCTGCGCAAACGCGCTCTCATCCACTAACGTTCAGAAATAGCAGTGCATTAACGCCACACACCTGCTTTCAAAAGCACACCAATGAATAGTCATTGAAATTATCCCCAAAAAAAAAAAATATATATAATCCTGCATATCAAACCCGGGCTTGTAGGAGAAAACAAGCAGCTTTGTATGCTTTGTATGGAGTTGTTTTATTTTTTATTATTTTACAGCAGCTCTACGAGTTGTAAGACAGGCAGAGGTGTTTCAATAGAAGTTCAGACGCCCAGATGTCATATTAATTATTACAATTGGGAATGATTGGAAACTTCCCTCATCCCAGAGTATCATGAAAGAAAGAGGGGCTTACAAAACGCTAATTGGTCTCTGCAAATGCACTGACTGAGCATGGTGGATATGTTTCAGAGAGTCCCAGCCGGAGTGAATAGAACCCACGCTTCTTTTCTAAACGCCCTTGCTGCGCTAAAAGAGGAGAAGAGGGAAAAAGAGAGAGGGAGAGAAAGGAAAGTTGGAGGGGGCTGGGTGATTGAATGCTGGTCTAATCTTGAATGCCTCAGCCAACCAAGAGAAATTACACAATTTATTGCCACCCTCCCTCTCCCCGCCACATGCATCTCGCGCACACACAAAACTGGCGCAGGCAAAGTCATTCAAACAAAGTTGGTTGAAAGCAATGTGCCATTATCGTGCGCTATGAAAGAGGCGAAATTAATCCAGAGATATACTGTAAGTAAATAGAGTGAATAAGGTGTTAGGAGCTTTTTTTAATGCGCGTCCACAAAATAATCCGTTCCGCCTTTCCAGCTGTGATTTCTAATAACGACTGGCCAAATTCATCTTGCCCGGACAAAGATTCCCTATATGGAACAATATTATATGGCTGTAACACGTTAACAGTATAACAGTTGTGACAATTGTTAATTAATTACCAAACTACACCTGAGTCCAATGAAAGCAAAGTGCTTTGAATGAGTTTATTTATTCGTCTTAACCACAGCAGCTGTTACAAATTATTTGCTATATTTGTTAAGAACTGATTTTTTTTTTTTTTTGATAAGATGATGTTCGACAATTTAGGAAATTTAGGAAAGCAGGATTCGTATGTGATTAAATAATGTGGTAAACCGGGGCATGTTTTCACAAACAAACCAAACAAACTTCAAACACTTCAAACTCTCTGTCCTCCAAACTACACCTCTTTTTTCACAAATGCCAAGTTGGGACATGTTGTCACATGTTTTAAATGTTATTAATGACGTTATTTGTTGGCAAACAGTGGTTAGATATTTTATATTTCTATGAATTGTGTTGCGTTTATGAACTTTTTTATTGCTTTTTTTTCTGTTAATTCTGTTTAATGGCAGATTTAGGCTAATTGTGAAAACTAGTCTTCTCTATTCATTATACTGCCATTATCATAAAATTTTAACAATTTCATGATCTTTCGAATATATATATATATATATATATATATATATATATATATACTCGAATCAACGGCTCATATGACTAACACATCTGGCCTTTGCCTTAAAGGGGAGCTTCTTGAAGTTTGTTTACTTCAAGGGGTCTACAACAACGTGGGAAATCTTTCTTTCTTTATTTTTTACAGAAATGTATAAGATAAATACAGGCAGGGCTAAAGTGGGACAGTTCCTGGCCATTTGCATTGTTTTTCAGTGCGATACCAAATTATTTAGCCCCTAAAACTCTTAAACATACTTTATTTGGATCGATGGTTCCATCCATGGAACCTTTCCAATGCACAAACGGCTCTTCATAGTAGAGAAAGGGTCATTAAACTGTTCTGCACAATAAGAAAATGTGGAAGCCACAATGGTTATCCACGGCATTACTGCAAAAATCCTAACAGTTAACACGGAACCAGCGGTGTTCAGTTCATTCACGAATATGAGTGCCCCCGCGCTCTCATCCACTAATGTATAGAAATAGCAGTGCATAAACGCCACGCACCTGCTTTCAAAAGCGCACCAATGAATAGTAATTGAAATGGTCAAACAAAAAAACAACTTTACAATGTAGTTTTAACAGCTAACAAATTGAAATATAATCCTGCATATCAAACCCGGGCTTATAGGAGAAAACAAACGGCTTTGTACGGATTTGTTTTGTTTTTATTATTTTACAGCAGCTCTCCGAGTTGTAAGACAGGCAGAGGTGTTTCAATAGAAGTTCAGACGCCCAGATGTCATATTAATTATTACAATTGGGAATGATTGGAAACTTCCCTCATCCCAGAGTATCATGAAAGAAAGAGGGGCTTACAAAACGCTAATTGGTCTCTGCAAATGCACTGACAGAGCATGGTGGATATGTTTCAGAGAGTCCCAGCCGGAGTGAATAGAACCCACGCTTCTTTTCTAAACGCCCTTGCTGCGCTAAAAGAGGAGAAGAGGGAAAAAGAGAGAGGGAGAGAAAGGAAAGTTGGAGGGGGCTGGGTGATTGAATGCTGGTCTAATCTTGAATGCCTCAGCCAACCAAGAGAAATTACACAATTTATTGCCACCCTCCCTCTCCCCGCCACATGCATCTCGCGCACACACAAAACTGGCGCAGGCAAAGTCATTCAAACAAAGTTGGTTGAAAGCAATGTGCCATTATCGTGCGCTATGAAAGAGGCGAAATTAATCCAGAGATATACTGTAAGTAAATAGAGTGAATAAGGTGTTAGGAGCTTTTTTTAATGCGCGTCCACAAAATAATCCGTTCCGCCTTTCCAGCTGTGATTTCTAATAACGACTGGCCAAATTCATCTTGCCCGGACAAAGATTCCCTATATGGAACAATATTATATGGCTGTAACACGTTAACAGTATAACAGTTGTGACAATTGTTAATTAATTACCAAACTACACCTGAGTCCAATGAAAGCAAAGTGCTTTGAATGAGTTTATTTATTCGTCTTAACCACAGCAGCTGTTACAAATTATTTGCTATATTTGTTAAGAACTGATTTTTTTTTTTTTTTGATAAGATGATGTTCGACAATTTAGGAAGCTTAGTATAGCAGGATTCGTATGTGATTAAATAATGTGGTAAACCGGGGCATGTTTTCACAAACAAACTAGGTTGACTTCAAACACTTCAAACTCTCTGTCCTCCAAACTACACCTCTTTTTTCACAAATGCCAAGTTGGGACATGTTGTCACATGTTTTAAATGTTATTAATGACGTTATTTGTTGGCAAACAGTGGTTAGATATTTTATATTTCTATGAATTGTGTTGCGTTTATGAACTTTTTTATTGCTTTTTTTTCTGTTAATTCTGTTTAATGGCAGATTTAGGCTAATTGTGAAAACTAGTCTTCTCTATTCATTATACTGCCATTATCATAAAATTTTAACAATTTCATGATCTTTCGAATATATATATATATATATATATATATATATAGCCTATATACATATAGCTGCAAATACAGTCAACGTGCATCATTCTTATATTTTGCTCAAGTTTTTTCCGTGTTTTAAAATGATTAATCTCAAGTTTAATTACTCGTTTCTCAAAGCGCCCTAAAGAAAATTCGAAGCGAAGATCACAGGATGCCTTTAATGCAGCTCAAAGTTGAGTGTGTGTGTGTGTGTTGTTCTCCAACAAACACTTGTCATAACCGAAAAACACCTCTAGTCATTCTTTACGAGAAGTTGTTTACTCAGTGGCAGGAGCGGCACGCGCCCGGCGTACGCAACACAAGCGCATCTCAGGGGGCGTGGTCGGGGGGAACTCGCGGCGGGCCGCCGGCGTATTGAAAAGGCCGCGCTGTTTCCATCTCACAACTCAGAACAGGTCGAGAGTCCGGAGCACCTCTGCCCATTGAAGCCACACGTGAACGCCACGAGCAAGACGCACGGCCATTGGGCATTCCAAAGAAAACTTTTGTGCTTTTCCTCCGCGAAATGGACATTACTGCCAAGATGGAAATAAGCGTAAACCAGCAGCAGTTCATGCCACCTGCTTGCTTTTTTGCCTCTCAGAGCATCCAACTCAGTCCGACCGACAGCCAGTGCAGCAACAAGTCCGCGTCGAAGCAGGCGAAGAGGCAGCGCTCATCCTCTCCGGAGCTGCTCCGGTGCAAAAGGAGGCTCAACTTCGCCGGCTTCGGGTACAGCTTGCCACAGCAGCAGCCGCACGCGGTGGCCAGGCGAAACGAGAGAGAACGCAACCGGGTAAAGCTGGTGAACAACGGCTTTGCTACTCTCCGCGAACACGTTCCCAACGGAGCGGCGAACAAGAAGATGAGCAAAGTGGAGACGCTGCGCTCGGCTGTGGAGTACATTCGCGCGCTCCAGCAGCTCTTAGACGAGCATGACGCGGTGAGCGCGGCGTTCCAGTCGGGCGTCCTGTCACCCACCATCTCCCAAAACTACTCTAATGACATGAACTCTATGGCCGGTTCGCCCGTATCCTCTTACTCCTCAGATGAGGGCTCCTACAACCCTCTGAGTCCTGAAGAACAAGAGCTCCTGGACTTTACCAATTGGTTTTGAACGTTCGTGAAAGGTTCGTATGAATTAAATTAATCTTTATTGCCGCTATAATTGTGTTTTCACGATTTTGTTGTTCATGCAAGATACTCACCATGTCCCGTTCTCTTTCTAGGAAATACCTAAAAATCGCAGTACTGCTTGGGAGGAACTCGGATGTCCTCCAAGAACACAAAGCACTGCGTTTGCGCTGCAGTCCGGTTCGGAAAGACTCGAATCCACACCCAGAGATGGCCCATACAAACCGGCAAACCACGGGTCCCGAGTGTCAAAGAGCCAAAGGACTAAAAGAGAAGAGCGGGAGTCCAGTCCTTCCAGCGTATTCGTCCAAGAAATCTATTTTTAAAATGACTTTCCACGACACTGTGGCATATATATATATATATAAAACAACAACAATAAGCAAACGTTGTTCTTTTACCTATGCTAATGTAATCAAAGAAGGTTTGCCCCGATTGACCCCTCTCACAACTCTAATATGCTTCCAACTTGCGGGAGTCCAGTCCTTCCAGCGCATTCGCCCAATAAATCTATTTTTAAAATGACAACAATAAGCAAACGTTGTTCTTTACCTGTGCTAATGTAATCAAAGAAGGCTTGCCCTGATAGACCCCTCTCACAACTCTGATATGCTTCCAACTTGGCGAATTTTATTATATGAAGTTCTATTTGTATAAAACATGTTGTTTTCTGGAATATATTAAGCTATTTTTATATGTAAGAGATTTATAGATGTTTTTGTACACATTCATTTTAATATGTATCTATTTTTGACCTATAGCCTGCCATAAATTGCTCATTACCTCTCGCTTATTCAGACTTCTAGTCTCAAATGCATCGCAGCTGGCAATTCCCTTTACGGATGTGGAGGTTTTAGAGGAGTTTAAGAGTTTAAATTTCAACACCAACGTGTCTTATTTAATAGGAATAATAATTGCAATGGTAACAGGATTCGAGTGATCAAAGGTTATGCAGCTATTGTCCAAACGGAGGTGTTTTGTGTCTCCACACTGCCTGTTCCACTTTGCCTTTACAATGCTGGGTTTTGCATCTCAGAAAATAAGAATATGCCTTATCTCCATATTTTCTACAGTTTAGTCTCATAATAAAAGTTTCTAAAAGAAATATGTTTTCTTGAGTTTGTTTTGTGTATTGCAACCATTTATCTTCATTGTTACTGAAAGCAGTTCTAGAAAAACACAGTCAAGTGTAGACTTTCGTTGCACAATTTATTTTTTTAATGGGCAACAAAAGTGATAAGCCTGCTAACCCTCGGCAGTCTGCCTGTTGTCAGGCAGTAGGAGACGTGACCAGCATACTGGACCGTTTCACAGACTGCGCTCATAATGAATGCCAATTTGGAGAAGACAGCACTTTTGGAAAATAAGCATATTTTTTGCTCACCCTACTCACACTTTTGTGGGTGAGTATGGCAGAGAGAGAGAGAAAGAGAGAGAGAGAGCGTGCAGGACCAAGTAATCAAAGAATTTAAAAACGTAGCATATTTTCTTCTGTTAACGTTAACAATTAAAATAAGATGTTCAAAGGCTGAGAAATATATGTGAAACGCACAGGGCACAATGGTTTTTAATAGAATCTTTAAAAATAAAATATTTAAGAAAATAGTGTTTACAGATATGATGATTTCCTTCATGTTCCTGCCTGCCACACTGACATAGATTTGTGTTGACCTCGAAAAGTATTGAATTTTGGAGGAAAAAAAGGTTATGCTAACCGTCTTTTATCAACATATTTTTCAGACATTTTAGTCTTTTAACAGGGCTTTTTTTCTTTCTTTTTTAAAATCTCTGGACAGTTAGCTACACCACCAACACATTTTCTACTTCTCGCAAAACATATCAAAATAACTTTTAATTCAGAAATTGCAAACATGTTCATAATATAAAAAGTGTATATAAGTAATTTTTTACAGTCTATTGCGTTTTTAATGAAACACTTAAAACGATTTGAAAATGCGAACTTGACTTTACTGACCCAATATACAAACGTATTCAGTAAAAAATACACTTTTTGTTAAGTTACTCATAAATAACTCAAAGTTGCAGAGTTTAAATAACAATCGTGGAGTTTGACAGGTAAAGTGTGTGTGCGCGGGGTGGGCGCGTGCCTGCTGTAATGAACTGAAAGGCTCTGTGCGTGTGTGTGGCGCTCGAGTGGAGTCGGCTGAAGGCGCGTGTGCCTTTCTGACACGCACTCAACAACTGTCCCTTTAAAAACACACAGCGTCAGGAAGCGAGTGCTGTCCACAAGAGGCAGGTGTTGAAGAAAAAGAAACATCCATGAACCTTTTCCATTGCAAAACTTGTTCTTTAGTGGAAAAGGTCGCATTATTTAAATATTCTTCACACTACGAAAAAATTATACTTTTAACTGAAAGGTTCTTTATGGAACCCAAAATGGGTCTTCAGTGGAATTGCTGTGAAAAGCCCCAATATACAGTCAGGTGTCCTAGAATTCCCTGTGACTGTGTGATTCACTGACCAGCGTCTATGACATGTTAAACCACCATCGAAATTGGAAGGGTCTGAACTGTTGACTAGCTTGGAAAATCAATTTTTGCGCTTATCCATCAGACGCTTGACCAAGCACCGTCTTATTGTAAGGTACTAGACCCATTTGTCAGTTACATTTCAATAGCTAGAGCTTCATATTTATCTGGTGTGAAATTAATTTGGGGAAGAGAGGGAGTGCTTTTTTTTTCTCTAAATCCTGGAAAAAATCAATAAATCAGGATCTCTCAGATGGATAAAGCAAATTTTCCACTTGATTTTCTGGCCTCTTGTGTCTTGTTGGTGAAAGATTAGGCTATAGAAAATGTAATATCAAGTTCAGATCTTTGGCTTCCCTCCAGTAAGCTTGTTCCAGGACCCTGTTTAATCAAGAGACATTGCAGAAATCATTACTACACTGAAAAAAAATTTGTGTAGAAACAATTTTCACACAGAAATTGCTAGTAAATTTCATAATTACAAAGAAACAGAAAGTAACACATTAAATTCAATATTCAATTTTTGAAGTATAAAACTGAAATATTGAGACAATTTAATTTCTCTGTTTGTTTTTGAACAAAATCGCCACAGAAAGCAATGTGAATTTCATGCTAAAACTTTTCCATTGACCTATTGTGAATGAGCTTCATGGCCAACCTGAAAATACAAGCCACCAATTCCTTTTACAAACTATTCATGCTCAATCTGAACTGTGTCCAAGGGAACGGTAGCGAGCAATGCAGTGTGTGTAGTTGTGCGCACAGCCTATTTGAGCCTGTCCGCGTGTCCATCAATTTGTGGCAGAATGTTGCCTCCTCATTATGCCACGCCTGAATAGAACAGGAGCGGCAGCATGTAACCCACACTGATTAGTCATCCGGGCCCCTCTGATGTTCTCCCTGTTGAAATTCGTGGGGACTTCTTGTTATCACTCCTCTCCAGCCTCCTTTCATTCTCTTTGAAAGTGCTGCCATCCCTGCCTCTCAACTTCTTCAGCAGACTTTTTAAATCTAAAGACTCAGACTGTTAGACAGCACTCACTTCCTCATGAGTGCCTAGAGAGCTTTTCACGACTGTCCAATGTCTGACAGAGGGCTGCGGCCATTTCTTTAGGCTAAATGAGACCGGTCGTTCTCTGTTTTTTTCGCTACCTCGATCCTTTTCATTTTTCCTCCCTCTCCTCTTTCTTATACAAATGCTAACTTTTGTTATTTCTGAATGTGACGGTGCTCTCTATGCTTGTCAAAGCTCTTCTCTCCCCTTTCCCCTACTGAGTCCTGCAGATTTGGTGAGTGATTATCAGTGATGATAGGATGTTTGATGACCACATTGTGCAAACTTTTCACTCTCTTTATGCCGAATTGCAAATTACATTTAATAAAGGCTCTAGCCTGCATGAAATATGAGCTGCTTGACTTTGGCCCTGTAGAGTGCAATGCAAACAGTGTTTCAGTACCACAGACAGCACTCCTCTCCACTAATGTTCAGCAGTGACACCTCAGTCTTGTGCAGTAAATGAAATCTATGCCCTATTTTTCTGTGAAACAGAGTAAGGTTTTGTCATTTTGACAGACATTCAGTCAGTTAGTCAGTGTTTACCCATTTTTTATGGGTTATTGACATGGATGCAGAAAGAATAATTAATAAGGTACCGTTGTAGTTCATTTTTATTGAGGTTTGATCATTCAACACTTTCAGCAGGAGAAGAATACAGATTAAATGGGACACTTAAACATAATCATTTGTATCAGTATTTGTATATTCTTACTTAGTGGTGATTTTTTCATTGAAAAAGTATACAAAATATGAAAAATTTGAAATGTCTCTACTTCATCAGTTGGCCCACCTTTATTCACTCTATTAAATAATATAATATAATATGATATGATATTATATGATATGATATGATATGATATAATATAAAACAAAATGTATGAAATGAGATGTATAATATTATATTGTATTATAAATATAATATCATTTATATAAATAAAATAATTTGAATTATATATTATTGTATATACGCTACTGTTGAAAAGTATAAAAAATTTAAAGTGAAGAGAGAGTAAAGCATTTAGTCACAAAAGATTTCTGTTTCAAATAAATGCTGGTCCTTTGAACTTTCTATTCATCGAAGAAGTGTTTCCACAAAAGTATTAATCAGTACAAATTCTTGTCAACACTGATAATAATAAAAATATGATTATCTTATATAATAGTAAGAAATGTATCTTGATCACTAAATCAGCATATTACATTGATTTATGAAGGTTTATGTGACACTGAAGACTGGAGTAATGGTTACTGAAAATTCAGCGTTGCCATTGCAGGAATAAATTGCATTTTAAAATATATTAAAATAAAAAATACAAAATTTAAATTGTAATAATATTTCACAATAGTTTTTTACTGTATTTTTGATCAAATAAATGCAGCCTTGGTGAGCAAAATTGCTTTTTTCAAAAACATTTGTCATACATATGCATTATATATCTAATACATGTATTAATTTTAATGTTAATATGGCCTAACTATTAGTGCAAACAGTTGTTGTTGACACCATCACAGGTTGCTGGAGTCATCGAAGGGGTTGGCGATGACTGAGTTATGAATGAGGATGAAGAGAGGCAGATGAGCGAGGAAGTCGAGAAGATCGAGGGAGCGCAAATTGCGAAGTTCCCGTTTCACCGACGCCTCATGCTCAGGTCTGATGCCCCCTGCCTTGAGCTCCACTAGGAGTTGCTCTGCCCCAATGCAGCCCTCTGGCACCACAGCACTCCCTGTTTGGGCCTCAAGCAAGAACAGGAACAACTGCTGTAGAACAAGCACACATACTCAGGTTAGTACCAATGACTGTAATATCCATTCTTGTGACACTTTATTACATTAGCCAGTTCAATATGTACTGTATGTATATATATATATATATATATATATATACACACAGTCTAGTTTAGGCTTTATTCAGGCTTTAACTTGTGGTACACAGCAACATCATTCCATACATATAACCCTCCATCCACATGTACAAATCCCTTGTGAATACATTCATTTGGCCCCAGTCATCACCTATTGCACACTTCTAGATAGTCAGGGCACTGATGTCGGTATAACCTGTGTGTTTGTATGTGTGCATGAAAGTGTGTGCTCCGTTCACACGTGTGCCTGGGGGGGCTCAAGTTACAGCGGCCTTTTCCTACTCTTCTGTGAGCGCACCTGTTTGCACAGTTAAATGCATCCGAGGTAATGACTAAAAGTGAGTGTGTATGTGTGTGTCCTGTAATCCCCTGGCAAAGCGCCCACTCCTCTCTCCTCTCGCTCGATAACAATTCAAGCCCAGCTCACTCTGTAATTAGCCTCCCCTCTCCACCTAACCCCAAGACCAGGCAGGGGCTCAGTTTCCCCAACCTCTGCCATCAACTTTTAAGTCTCCATGCTTTTCAGCAGTCGGCCCTCTCTGTTCAATGCATGGGCCTGGTTGGGTCTTGCTACTGAATGGCCACCTTATACCTCTGCTTTATCCGAGATGAGCAGTATGTCTTTGCCTGATTACAGAGCACGCTGCACTGGATGTACACTGCCGGCCACTTTAATGAGATTACAGCCTGTAATCCATGAATACGAGGGAGGGGGAAGGCTGAAGGAAAAATGAGAGAAAACCCCATTTCTCTTTTTTACTTTGGCTCTCAATGAACATGCAAGGTGCTTGACGGAAACAGCTAGTTTTACTAAGCCCGTGTTTGAGTTTGCCTTTAAAGTGTTTTATGGTCTCAATTTCACTGTAATTAGTCCCTACTGAGAGAGGGAGAGGGAGAAAGAGGGACAGAATTGCCAAATGATCAGGAACATTTTGCTGGTGAGTATGACAGATGTTCATTTTTTACACTAAATACCATTAGCATTGATAGAAAACAAACCTTGGCTTTATAAAGCTTCATCTCCAGAGATCTGAAATCCATCTTGCTGATGAGGGAGCGCATGAAATCACTGTGAATTAAAAGAGAAGTCTCTGAAATTTCTGTATACTAATATTTGATCAAATAATAATAATAATAATAATAGAAAAAAATATATTTATATAAAATTATTCTAAAATACATTTATTATTATAATTATTGTTAAGTTATTATTTTATCACACATACATAACTGATACTATTATTATCATTACTGTACAATTATTATATAATTTATTAAAGTGTTATCTTACCATTTTATCACATATCAGTATCATATATATATATATATAAATTTTCCACCAAATGACAGAAGATGATGGGGTTATGCAAGGATAGCTGGTAAATGTTGCCGTATTTTGGTGGGTACTTTCCAGCAGGGCCTACGATGGTCATCCCCCGTGCTAACGAGCCCCTCCGTTCAGAAAAGCATGCTGGGAGGAGAATAGCTGCTGGTACGCCACCCTCAGACTAACCGCTATTGGCCCATTCGCCTGGGGTGGTGGTGAGGCAGGGGGTTTGATGGGAATGAGGGGAGACAGGCCAGCTAATGATCATTAATTGCACTTGGTTTGCAGAAAAAGAGCTCAAACTGCAGCGTGGATAATAGCCGGGGCAACGGAGAGCACGCCAGAGACAGACAGGAGGATAATAGCAGCTCTAACCCATTTCTGTTGTTGCGCCCCATCACCGTGGACCTCACGCTTACATAATTGCCAAAGTTTTGGAGGTTCTGGCAGGGGGGGTTGCAAGATATGGTTAGATTTTTGGAAGGGAGGGGGGCAGATGGGTGACCCATTTAAAGTTTGGGTGGATGGAGTTGTTTTGACAAGCCGGTTTTTATCATTACTGTACAATTATTATATAATTTATTAAAGTGTTATCTTACCATTTTATCACATATCAGTATCAGATGTTTTATATATAATTATTCTAAAATATATTATTATTATTATTACATAATTATAATGAATTATAATAAACACACACACACACATACTCACCACCGTGGACCTCACGCTTACATAATTGCCAAAGTTTTGGAGGTTCTGGCAGGGGGGGTTGCAAGATATGGTTAGATTTTTGGAAGGGAGGGGGGCAGATGGGTGACCCATTTAAAGTTTGGGTGGATGGAGTTGTTTTGACAAGCCGGTTTTGGCGGTAAGTGTGTTTATGTTTTGGACCGGGTCAGAGAGTGCGAAAGAGAGAGAGAGGCGGGATGCATAAAGAGGTCGTTTCAGGTTTCCCTCCTTTTTTTTCATTTTGTAATGGTTCAGTGAGTCACGCAGTTGAACTAGTCCAATTAAGCCATAGATTTACTGTTCTCGTCGCTGGAACCGAACCTGTGGACAGCTCAGGCCACACGCAGCCCACCCAGGACATTTGTACCTATGCTTCAAACACACACAGGTAGAGGAAAACACTATGTTTTGAGGGAGCGCTGCTCATATCAACCTCTGTATGGAAATGCGGTGGTTAATCACATGACCAGCTCTGAGAGAAAGTGCCAAAGCACAGACAGATGGCAAAAGGTAGCAGGAGATACTTTGAACAGGCATTCGAGGCACTGGATTTTGTCGTTCTATTAGGGTTATGCCCACAGTAATGAGTGAACATGGGTGTATATCAGCTACTGAATGGGATCAAATCCATATCAGGGTTCAGAAGAGGTTGATGGAAAATGTTAAAGCACATAAATGTCCCTATTGTGTCCATTCCAAAGAAACACCCTTGTTCCTTTTAGTTTCATTTGTCCACAAGTGCAGGGAAATGGCATCGCTCACACGCTCAAAGAGCAATGCCGTAAATCAGCAAAGAGGCGTGACCCCAAATCCCCTCGCACACATAACCCAGGAAACCCAGAATGGTCCCCTGCGTTGAGTGGAAGCTGTTAAAGATCCTAAAAAAGTGAGCAGGAATAAAAGAGCCTGTGTGTGGGAATTTCTGGCATATGGGCTATAATGTAGCATCACAGCCAAATGCCCCCAAACCCTCATCACAGTAATGGACTTCAAGACTACACACGACCGCCCAGGCTGTCATGGGTCACCCTCCAATCGCATGTCTCTGGTGTGCAAGCGCATGCCCTTGTATTTTTGTACAATCGAATGGTACAGATGCTACAAATGGATATACAACTTTTCGGTCCTTCACACACAAACATTCATGAACTGGCCCTGAGTATTTATGGAAGGTCAGTGACTCCTCTTCTATTGCTATTGCTATTGTGTATGTTGAATACTTGGCCTGCTGACTCACTCTAGTGTGACTATTTTCTGGGCCAAACTGGCCACTACAGCAAACAGGCGCAGATCCGTAAGGCCTTCTGTCACTCTGAAATCAACCAGCTCCAGAATCTGAGAATAGATCATATACATATTTAAACAAGTAAATACATCTAAATTTAGACATTATAATATATAAAACATATAATAATAACAATAACAACAAATAATGAATGTAATAATTAATAATCAGTTAATTAATAATTAAATAAATCAATTGTAATTTTTATTATTTATATAGGCTATATTTTTTTAAAGATAAATACAAGCATAAATTCTACCATTCATGGCAGTATAGTTCATTAAATCAAAATGATCAAACGATGCAGAAAAGTCCTAAAACCAGGTTTATATGCAGATGAATCGTATTTACTCGGCCCTGCAATTCCACTGGACAAAATTGTGTTCGACACAGATTTTTTTGAGTGTGTTTGCGCTGTTACCTAATTTGCATGATTCCTTTAGTGAATCGGGTGCTAAAACAACACAGACAGTACATGCAAATAAACGCCACTATCAGCGGGCACAAATCATTCTTAGTGAATTGCCTCCAGGCATTGTGATAAAAAAGAGAGACGGGCAGATCGTATATTTTTCTGTGAAGGCAGCATTTACCCTGTACACATATATTTCCTCTTCTTCAGTCAGAAGTTCTGGGGGAATGATCTCTTTCAGTGCCAGCAGCACTTGGAGACAGCTCAGATAACCATCTCCATCTCTATCAGCCTGCAGGCACAGAGTAGTACAGTCAGAGTCAATGACAGTTAAGTGATTACTGTCATTACCAACATATGAAAATGAACAAAACCGTTCTTTTTCATGAGGAAATTGTGGAATTTTCTTTTACTCACGGCCTCAAAAGCCCTTTTGTACACTGACAGCTTCTCCTGACTGAGGATGCAGTACTTTGCCAGAAAATCAACTACAAAAAAAAAAAACACTCACAAAGGTATTAAAAGTGGGTTACACTTTACAATAGGGCTGTATACATTAACAATAATTAACACAATAATTAATGTGAACTATGACACATCTACAGCATTTGTACATATTAATGAATTATATTATTTACAATTAATAAATTTTTAGCAATAGATAAAATAATAAAGAATTTTAATAGAACCTATATTAGTACCTAGTAGTATACTAGTAGTAGTAGTGGTAGTATATATACTATATTAGTATATTAGTACGATACCTATATTAGTGTCACAAAAAAGTGCATAGATGTAAGGTGGATTAACCATGGTATGAATAGTTTTCTAGAGTGAAAAGAAAAGAGAGTGAGAGTCCAATAAAGATTGTGATTTAAATACAGTATGTGAGTCAGAAAAACTATTACAATCTACTATAGATGTACACTTCTATTTAAAAGTTTGGGGTCGATAAGAACTTTTGTCTCATACTCTCCAAGGCTGCATTTATTTGATCAAAAATACAGTAAAAATATGATCCTTTGGAAATGAATCTAATATGCTGATTTTCTGTTCGAGATAGGCCTACATTTCTTATTATCAATGTTGGAAACAGTTGTGCTGCTTAAAGGGGTCATATGATGCGATTTCAATTTTTCCTTTTTCTTTGGAGTGTTACAAGCTCTTGGTGCATAAAGAAGATCTGTAAAGTTGCAAACACTAAAGTCTCAAAACAAAGAGATATTCTTTATAAAAGTTAAGAGTTAACCACGCCTACCTAAAACGGCTCGTTTTAACACACCCCCACGTCTACGTCACGATCTGGGAAGATTTGCATAACGGCGCCCAAATGTTCACGCAAAGAAAGAAGGCGTAACTTTTATTCTCGCTGTAGTATTGTTGACGCTGCAGCCATGTCCTGAAGACGCTGTGTGCTTCGTTGTGAAAGCGAAACTACTTTGTTTGGTCTTCCAAAAGAGGACGATATCCGCTTCGTCATGCCTGGAGCTGATCTGTGCTGGTCGCTGAGGAAATACATCAA
>NW_015552565.1:230372-232011 GCF_001515605.1 Sinocyclocheilus anshuiensis
AATGTGAACGTGTACAGGGGATTGGAGACGACATAAAACAATTATTTATATATATAAATTTCCCCAATCCTACTATGTGCCGTAATAACTCTAGACCAGTAGGTGGCGGAAGTGCACTAGTAGGTGGCGGAAGGTTGCTTTAAACAAAACATCACCAGAAGAAGACAACGAACCACCTATCGGTTGTTTGCCAACCGCCATAAAACTCCAAAAGAAGAAGAAGAAGACAACGAACTGAACTTCAGAGTCAGATCGTGTTTGAAATGTGGACGCAAGATTAGGCAAGTTTTTGGTGATCTACTTATAAACTATATTGTCACAGTGCGTGCTATCGTTTTTGAGGAAAAGAAAAGGCAGATTTTATTAGTTTTTCGGCAAGATAAGTTTTTGGTGGTCTACTTATAAACAATATTGTCACAGTGCGTGCTATAGATTTTGAGGAAAAGAAAAGGCAGATTTTATTGGTTTTTACTGACGAGCATTACTGTAACTGTCAGTTAGCGTACTAGCTAGCCGTTTTTCAGTATTGAATGTTTGAACAAATTTCATGAAAACAAGTTTTTATCACAACCACCGTTTAAATGTTTATAAATCAGAAAATTATTTGGAGTAGAAACTTCATTTAAAATAGTTTTTAAACGTGCGTCAATGTCCAGCACTAATTATTACCATTTTCTTTTTATATTCTATGTGCTCTTTTTTTGGGGACTTAAACTCATGCAGTGGAAGTCGAAGTTTTACTTGTTTATTGAGTGAAAAGAGAGCTCAACTGCTGAAAACGTATTAAAATAGGGAAGCTATAGAATATGAAAATTATCCAATTCCATGTTTCCACATAGTATATGCTTATTCACATAGGTGCGCTTAATGAAACATCATACTTTGCAGTTTTGTGAAACCCTGCACAGAATAAGTAGATATTCATTATATTTTATGCTGAATGCTTGTGCTTTGAGTGATATTAAATATGAGTTTTTTTTTTTTATAATTGTACAGACATCTGACATCAATGGGCGATGAACAGCAGTTCTCCAAGGCCTTCCACTCTTCCTTGAAAAGGACCTTACTGATTTTTACAAGACATGTTTTGTAAGTAATTTTGTTTGTTATATTTTGGTTATTTAGTGTAATGCAGACAATTCTTGAGACGTGGCAAGAAAAAAATCAGGACACAAAAACAATATAAGATAGAAAGGAATAAAGAAAGTGAAAAAATAAAAACTAAGGAAAAAAAGGAAAGGGAATGCATAATAAAAGAACAGAGCTGGAAAGAAGAGAAAAAAAATACTTAAAGGGTTAGTTCACTCTGAAAAAATTCTGTCATTAATTTCTCACCCTCATGTCGTTCCAAACCTATAAGACCTTTGTTCATTTTCGGAACACAAATTAAGATATTTCTGATGAAATCCAAGAGCTTTCTGCATAGACAGCAACACAACTACCACGTTCAAGACCCAGAAAGAAAGTAAGTACATCGTTGTAGTACCACGATGCATGCGTGTGATGCTGCTGACGCAGGAGACGGCGTTCTGACGTAGAACACGCATTCACTGTGCCTTGTTTACAAGCAGAGGAATGCACAAGCATTCTCAGATTTCATCAAAAATATCTTCATTTGTGTTCCGAAGATGAATGAAGG
>NW_015552565.1:236335-249212 GCF_001515605.1 Sinocyclocheilus anshuiensis
GTATGTGGAAAATAATGTGTTTTTTTAACTTTAAACCGCATAAACACATTTCATTACACCAAATACACAAAATAATGTTCTTTTTAGCAACATCATATGACCCCTTTAATATTTTTGTGGAAACCGTGCTACATTTTTTTATTTTTTATTTCAGGATTCTTTGATGAATAAAAAGTAAAAAAATAAATAACAGAATTTATTTGAAATAGAAATCTTTTGTAACACTGTAAAAGTCTTTAATGTCATTTTTGATCAATTTAATTAATTCTGACTGACCAAAAGTATCAATTTCTTTCAAAAAAACTAAAATCTTACTGACCCCAGACTTTTGAACAGTAGTGCGTGTGGCCTAAAGAACAACACAGAAAAGCTAAACCATGTATATTACTATTTACCATACATTACAATGAAACCAATGACATTTAATGAATCTTTAAGTACAGGGAGAGGCAGAAAATCAAGCATTTGGCCTCAGAGGGACAGACAGATGGGAATGAACACTAAGATGAGTTAGGAAAAGAGGATCAGAGCAGAAAAGTTAAAAAGAAAAAGATGGAAAGGGGAGGAAAGGAAGCTGTGGAGACCTCATTTAAGCTGCTGCCAGTCCAATACATGAAACGAACAAGAATGATAGACAGAATCCACTGAATAATGAATCTATTCATCAGCGAGGCAGAAGAATAGGGAGGAAAGAGTTGATATCAGTGTGGATTTAAAGCACTGGGCCCAATGAACTGCGGCCTGCTCACAGGGGGCCGATTCAATCTGCCATTTATCAGCTTACCCCTAATCAAACCCGGGCCTTGCATGGCCTCTCCCATTCACATGCAAAGTGTAACATTCACATGTAGTCAACTTGACTTGTTAAAGCCTGATTGATCAAAACCTCTCGGTCCAGGGACGCACATCTGTTTGCAAATAACTGCGGCTGGCAGGAGCTGTGGTGTCACCCTGGTCCCTCAGCAGCGCTTGGAATTAGCTTCAAATCTGAAACAGTGATCTGTTCGGATCATTGAACTGATCTGTATTCACTGACTTTCTCTTTATCTGCACTCATCTGTCTCAGATGCTCCCAAGACACGGAATCTGCCGTCCCAGTCCTGCTGCCACTGTCTGGATCTGATCTGACTGGGCTGCACATGTGTATTCATTTGGTTTCTCACAATATGAGATGTGCATCCAGGACACTCACACTTGAGAATTGTATTCTCTATGTCTAGTAATGCCATGTCTGGCTCATGAAAAATGCATAGAGGATGCAGCATGCTCACAACATGTACAAGTAGTTCAGGTTTGAATGTGGCATGTCCCAGCCGTTTCCCCTCTTTGCCCTATAGTTTCCTCTTTATCTTAATTTAGACTTGTTTTCCAGTAAAAATATAAAAGCATATTTAAAACAAGAAAACTTGATTACAGATCAAATGTATTTTATTTATTTATTTATTTATTTTCCAGTTGTCATTTTTGTTAAGCTTAAACTTATTTAACTTAAACTTTATTTATTTATTTGCTTATTTTATAAATGTAAACTTTATATAAAATTACATTATTTATTTATCTTTTTGGTATTTTGTTAGGCTTAAGCTTTATTTATTTATTTGCTCATTTTATATTGTTTTCTTTAAGCATAAACCTAATTTATTTATTTGTGTATTTATTTATTTATTTACTTACTTTGCAAGTTCACATTTTTGTTAAGCTTAAACTTAATTTATTTATTTATTTGCTTATTTAAAAAAAATCTAAGCATAAACCTTATTTATTTACTTGCATATTAAAAAATATATTTTTTTCTTTTTTCTTTAAGTAAAAACCTCATTCATTCATTCATTCATAATGTCTTTTTTAGAATTAACTTCACAAGCTTTTTGTTCGATTCATGCTTATAACAAGAAAAAAACATTTTTTCAATGAGGCAAGAAAAAAACTTAATAGATGATATTCTTTATAAATAAATCTTAATATAGTCTAAAAGTATGATCTTATTTATTTAAAAAACTAAGGATTTGTAGATTTTTTTTAAACTGAAAAACAAGACAAAGCACTTATTAAGAAAATGAGATTTAAAAAGTCAAGAATTTTGTTTTTATAATCAGCATATTGTTACCTTACAGTCTGGTTAAAAATAAAAATCATGTTTTGTGATATTTTTGTAGGTGTATCAGTTATCATCTTTCTCACTTAGTAAAATATTACGCCTGTATCTCGGGACTATTTACGCCTGCACTACTTTCTGCCTTTCTGTAGCTGCACCAAATCCCTTATTTTACCTCCTCCCGAGGCCTTTGAACTTCACTATAGTGCTCTGTTAAACTCCACCATAGATATATCTTAGACCGCGTCCCATCTCAGGCCACCGGTCCACTCAGGGATTTGTGGCTGATGGTGTGTGTGTGTGTGTGTGTGTGTATGTTTTGGGGGGGCTCTGTGCCATGGAATCAAGGGAACAAAAGGTGCAGTGGAGTGAGAGATCGAGGGAGGAAGCACAGGCAAACGTGCGGGAAGGGGGATGGAGGGGGCACAAAGCTCCTGGGCTAACGCCTCCCGCCTGATAGCCTTATCTGATTCTGCTTCAGCGGCTGATGGCTTTTTTTCCACTATGGGCTTTCGTGCACACAGGTTGGGCCCTTTGGTGTGAAGCCTAGCAGAAAATGTTAATCAAGAGAAGTCTTAAAAAAAGAGGTGGAGAGAGAGAGAGACAGAAAGAGAGACTGCAAGAACAGAACTTCTCTCATAATCTGTAATGGGAGTGACGGCAATTCAGTAGCAAATAGAAGCCCGAGAGAAAGAGAAGTGTCAAAGAGGTGACAAGAGTCGGCCGACGTGCACCCCGTCAAACACATTTGCACGTTCGTGCTTTGTTGCTCTCTTTTTTTTGACAGAGTCACTCCTCTATGAGGGCTGACGGCCTCAAGCCGGTATCATTCTATCCAAAAGGCTGAAGACACCATAGAAAACTACAGTCACATCCCATTTAACACTCACTCTTCAGGGCAGAACTTCACAGCTGTTTCATTGCAATGCATTGATTGCATGTCCTTTCACGTCTGTAGCCAATGAATAATGGATGTTCATTTTTGCTATTCTGTATACGGTTATTTCTTACTGTCTTAGAAAGTATAGTTTTTTTTTTCTTTTCAGGTTAAATACATTTGTCATGAAAACGGATGATGCAACGTTCTGCCACACATACAAGCACCCACTCCCGCTCAAAAATAACACTATTATTCATATACAGAGACTCATTGTGCTTTATTGGGGACGTTTTGTACCCGTGTTTGTTTGTGTCCATATTTAATCCTGTAGCTTTGTTTATGTTCATCATCATTCAGATAAAACCCCTTACATAGTTTACTAATGGTCAAATTGAGTCTGCAGACTATGACCTCTTTACTCAGATTGAGGTCGTTCTACATACAGTATATGTCAAAGCATGACAGTAGCTATTAAAAGCGTATGTGTTGAGCGCATTAACGGTCAAACCAAGAAAATTGAGTTTTTCTTCATCTATGGGTGCTTTCACCTCTTTGGATTTCTAGAAAATAAACTAAAGGCCAACACTGACATGCATACATGCAGCATTTGTCATTTTATTTCATGAACATTTCCACTGCAATGTCATTCCCACCACATTTCTAATTATTGTTTAATAGCATTCTAGTGGAAATTTTTTTTTTTATTTTTTTTTTTAAATTGCCTAATTTCATAGCATTTTCTTCATCTTAAATGCATACAATTAAATAATATTTTCAATTTTTTTGCATCATTGCAATTTTACATTTGACAGAATTAGAGCATGATTAAAAAATGACATAATAAAAGTGACACAATCTGCTGACAGTTTCAAATTCATAAAACTTTATAGGGCCATAATTATTGGACATGATAGAAATGATGCCAAAATTTATTTGTGTAAAAATTGGTAAATAATTTTATATTTATTTTTTTAATTAAATAATTCATATTTTTAAGATTGATTTTTA
The DNA here is from genome assembly GCF_001515605.1 of Sinocyclocheilus anshuiensis. Taxonomy (NCBI): domain Eukaryota; kingdom Metazoa; phylum Chordata; class Actinopteri; order Cypriniformes; family Cyprinidae; genus Sinocyclocheilus; species Sinocyclocheilus anshuiensis. Next base: position 240,319 of record NW_015552565.1, read on the forward strand.
TCATCTAATGTCTGTGTCTGGAACAAGGATAAAACAAAATCTATACAAAAAAAGGGCATTTTTTCATATAGCAAAAAGAAAACAAGATTGTTTTAATAATAATCAACCCCAGAACATAAAAGTGCTCGTATAGTTGAAAAAAAAAAAATATATTTTGCTGCATCTTTAACACTTAATGGTTTCCAAACATAGGCTGGCTTTTGGTCCTAATAGGGTTTCACATTTGTGGGAGTAAAAACTTGAAAACTAAATAAAAGATTTGCAGTTTCATTGAACTTTCATGTCTGATCTTGAAGAGTATGAGGCCCTAAAAGCATTTGGACACTTGAGACACACTTCAAAATGTATGAATGTGATTGCATTGGTTAAAAATATCAAACTAAAATGGAATTCACAGTATTTAAAAGAAATATACCACAAACAAATCTTTCAAACAAAAGATTCAAATTAAATTTGTTAGGTTTAAGTTTCAAATGAAGTTTCACACACACGCACACACACACACACACAAACACACACACACACACACACACACACGTCTGGTTTGCTATCCTTGTGGGGACTCTCCATAGGCGTAATGGTTTTTTTACTGTACAGACCGTATATTCTATTGCCCTACACCAACCCTACACCTAAACCTACCCCTTACAGGAAACTTTCTGCAGTTTTAGATTTTCAAAAAACTTAATTCTGTGTGATTTATTAGCTTGTTTACCCGTGGGGACCTCAATTTAGGTCCCCACCGTGACACGAGTCCCCATGAGTCTGTGTGTATTCAGGTTTAAGTCCCCACCAGAATAGAAAAACAGGTACACACACACACACACACACACACACACACACTCATTTTGTCTTCATTTCGGGCCAATATAAATATGTATTAGGACACGTTTTGTTTGTAAGGTGTTACTGAAACATGTCACTCTGCTAAGACACCTGTGAACATGAGAGAAGCTGATATCATACATATACTAAAAATCACCTTGACACAAGTTGAACAAAAGTAAATATATTTGATATGTATACTTGATTTTGTTATATAATACGAAGACAAAATATTTAATCATACATTTTTACTTTTTACTAAATAGCTGCTTTCCTGGCCTACACCACATCCTACACCACACACACTTTGCATGTACTCTGCCACGTGCTGGTCGCTGTGGTGCTGACCCAACTGACAAATAACTTACGCAGGCTGTCCAACTCTCTGCTGTGCTCCCTGATTATTAAAAATTTGGCACTGTACTTTGGTCCCTTTGAACAAGTTCAGGGGGCAAATTTTGGCAGACCTCTCGAAGCGAGCTTTGTTGTTGGCCGCTGGACACGTGGCTCCGCCCCTTCACTGCCCTTGAAAAGGAGGGGGAAAAACAAACAAAGACACATGCAGGCACCACACTCCTCCTGCTGGCTGCATGCCATGTACTCTCAAGCACACACATACACACAGACCACAATCCCTCACAAACCACTACACCCTGATCTCCACTGATAACTCCACAAAGGGCAAATCACCTGTTATAACTTATCTACAGCGATAACCCCACAATGGCCAAATCATCTGCCATTATTGCCGCTGCTCTCCTTGACATTGTCCCTTTATTAAGGGCATTGTAGAAAGGCCCACTCTGTTTGGACGTGGCATAATAGAGTCTTTGACAGATTCACTTCTCTCCCTCTCGCTGTGAGCTTTGAAAACAGCAAGCATATTCCATGCTTCATGCTTGTCAATAGACTGACTGTTTGTTTGCCTAGTCACTCTGAGCTAATGGTAAACACACACAGCTATTCCATCCTTTAGCGCTCTGCAAATAGCGCTTATATAAAGGCACTGTATCCCTACACACACACACACACACACATATATACATGCACACTTTCTGGTCTTTCAGGATGCTGAGCTTTTGAAGAAGCCATTCAACAAGGGAGCCACATAGTCAGCCTCCTACAAAGTCTGAACGCTAACCGCTAGCAAACTAGCAAACAAGTAGGGTGGGGCAGTCTTAGGTCTACCAGGTGTTCTCTGTCAATGCTAACAATTATCAGAGATCTCCACTTTGTCCAAGTGATCAGAAGAAACATAGATAAGGGCTATTGGTGCTTCAAGTCATGTAAGAAAGTTTGTATGAACGGCACCACAAAGTTGTAATAATGAGTGGGAAACTCTAAACTTTCTTTAAGCCCAGAGTTTCTGAATTGTGGCATATAATATGACGGATGCAACAGATGCAGCGTCTGTACTGTACCAAATTAATTTTGGACCCACTTTATATTATGTGTCCTTAAGTATGTCTAGTATGTTAAATAAATTTTAAATGACATTTCAATTAATCATTTGATACAATGGATTTACTTAAATTTGAAAATACTGTCCAGTAATTACATCTGTAATTAATTTCTGTAGTTACATCTCTACTGATGACCTCTGCCCCTTAAACCTTACCAAACCACCAAACCTGACCCTAACTTTAACCGTATCCCACCTCAATAGCAGCAAATGTGTTTTGCAATTCAACATGAACACAATAGGTACATAGTACTAATTTATTTGATCGTAACTATTATTCAGTATTAAAAGATACCTAATATAAAGTGGGTCCGGATTTTATTTTTTACATTTACAATAAAACTAACTAAAATACGATAGTACTGTACAATTATGATACAATATATATATACGATTCAATTTACAGCACCTTCATAAATTCAATAAAACATTAAAACAGCATAATTTTTCATCATTTTGTTGAAGCAGAGTTAAAAAATGTAGCTGATTTTTAATTTTTATTGTTTTGTAGAAAAGGTGCATCGTCCTCTTGCGCTGACCACAGTGACTTAAACACATCTGATGTTGTAATTACGACTTCCCAACTCATAAATACGAACTTCTCAGGACTTGAACATACCATATGTTTGGAATAGTATGCTAAACATACTGCATACTACTGTGTGCTATATGCAAACTTTAAGCATCCATCTCAGGACTTGAACATACCATATGTTTGGAATAGTATGCTAAACATACTGCATACTACTGTGTGCTATATGCAAACTTTAAGCATCCATCTCAGGACTTGAACATACCATATGTTTGGAATAGTATGCTAAACATACTGCATACTACTGTGTGCTATATGCAAACTTTAAGCATCCATCTCAGGACTTGAACATACCATATGTTTGGAATAGTATGCTAAACATACTGCACACTACTGTGTGATATATGCAAACTTTAAGCATCCAGAAAGTCACATACTGTCAGAGTATGTACTGCTTATTAATATGTTCTATAAGGTGTGCATGTGTGTAGAAGGAATACAGTACATTTCACATATAATACTGTACATCAGTCATGTTGGTACTGTCATACCAAAGACATCAGCCATGAAAAAATGTTATGACTCCTTTCTTGTGGCCTCATGGGATAGTAAAGTGTCCATCGGATGTGTACTTCAGAAACTCAGTGTAAATAATAGGGCATCCAGATAATTTTTGCCTACCGTATTTAATGAATGCTGCTTATTCAGACATACAACTAATATGACAAACTGCTTTTGGTATACTTTATAATAGGGAAGTATGCATATATTTGGATTTACAAATAGGGCTATGTTTGAAATATCATACAACTATATGCTACAACTGCACACACACACACACACACACGCGCACACACACACACATATATATATATATATATATATATATTGTGTATGTGTAGTAAACAGAAGGGGACACTGCATGGAAAAAAAGATATTGTGGCCATGAATTAAAAAAACTGCTCCCATGTCTTATCAAATTGTTCCCTCATTTTAGGTAAAATTGTGGCCACATTGTACTAATTTTAACAATAACAAATGTATAACTAATAGTTTTAGTAAAATTGTGATCACGATTCAACTAAATGAAAAAGAAATTACAATGTGGCCACTATTTAACTAAAATGAGGGAACAAATCAATAAAAGTGGCCACATATCAATAATGGCCACAATGTCTTTTTTTTTCTCTTCATGTAAGGGGCTCCATATAAAACATGATTTATTCTTTTTTTTATTGAAATGAAAGCCTGATTTAAATGTGCATTTACCATTTGAATTTCACATACTTTTAAAAAGAAAATAGTAAGCAACACAGTATATACTGTACTGTACTGTCTAGTATGTAGTATGCTAGTATTCCATTCTAAACACAGCCAAACACACTCACCAGTGCTATTTATACAGCAAACACTGAATACCTGCTGCAGGTAGGGGCCACAGAAAGGGAAAGCACAAAGACAGAGGGGAAAGAAGGGAAAAACGGAATGAACAGGGAAGGCCAGACCTATTTTGGGACACTTGTCATTTGTGCATTGATTTTCTGGTCAGTATGGAGAGAGTGGGTACAAATTATGTCCAATTAGGGCTTTTGAGTCCCTAATGAGGAGCCACACTCACAACTGTCTGAGAGGCCTCACACATATTCCTACACAAAATTTATAGAGAACGCAGTCTCGTTCTGCAGGAATCCTATTGGAATAATTGGTACAGAAGAAGAGGGAACTTAAAACAGTAACAAATGTGAGCCAGTTTGAAACTGATTCAAATTGTCAACAGTGGGACATTTAACAATGAAAACAACGTTCTTTCTCTGTACTTTCTCCTTTTCAAACTCCTCTCACTTTCATCCTCATACACACAAAGAGCAACACTCATCTCTGATGTGAGCGACAGCTGTGTGCTTCCTCCTCTTGTGCTTGATTAGGAGCTGAAGGGACCTGTCCAATCAGGCCTATTCACACAATGCCCCTGCATTCACACAAGCCCCATGACCTCCTATGACCCCTCTGGGGCTCCACCCCTTCACCTTGACCTTCAGTACACACCCTCACTCTCTTCAGCACTCCAAACCGTGCATCCAATCATGAAAAGGACCGGCAAATTAGGACCATCGGCATAGACCGGCAGAACGGCACTAGAAAGCATAGCTAATTAAAAAATCAAGTGCAAAGCTCCAAGCTCAAAACTAAACAAGAGATGGTGGGGCGACTGGAGTGTGTACACAGTGTCAAATTACAGTGGTGGGGTTCTATGTTTGAATGGCGAGAGCTTTTTTGTTGTCCTTAAAATGAAAATGGTGGCCTACTGAAAGGACCTTATCAATCAACAGCTGAAATTGCCAGTTCATACTGGCAGACTAGTAAATAAGCGACTTGGAAATTATGTCATACGCATAGTACATTCACCTTATTAGTCTACAAATTAAGATTTTAGTCTACAAATTCAGGTTTTCATATGGATTTGTGTACTTACAATCCTCAAACTTAGAGCAAGGGCTCTGATGAGTGGGCTCTGTCAGGTCTTTTCCATCCTGAAGTTTAGAGTAAATTTGCAGGGCTTTATTCTTCCTCTCCTCAGTCTTCTTGATCTCCTTCTTCCTCTTCCTCTTCTCTCGGAGTCTGTCAGACCTGTTCCTGTGCTTTTCAGTATGGTCACTGCTCTCTGGGCATTGCGGGACCAGTATGGTCCCTCCAATTGTTGGTATTTCTTTAATTTTGCAGACATAAAACCATATAACATGCCTATTAGATTGTTAAATAATGGACATCTCATTTGTGATTTGTGACTTATTAATAAAAATTAATATAATATATTATGTTTAAAGGGGTCCTATTATGCTTTTTCACTTTTTGAATTTTAGTCAGTGTGCAGTGTGTATGTTTGGGCATAAAAAAGATCTACAAAGTTACAAATCTCAAAGTCCACTCCAAAGGGAGATATTTCGTTTTTAAAAAATCCCTTTTCAAGAACTACAGCGAACGGCTCGTTTGGACTACAGCATTGTTTTCTGGGTTTTGTGATGTCACAAAGCGGCCCATTAGAATATCATTAAAATAAATCCTGTGAGTGCATCAGACAAGACGACAACGAAGAAGTGCTGCTGTAGCATCAAGTTTTAACAAGTTATTACACATGCACCTGAATAATTATGTATGTAAATATGTATGTTACAATTATGAAAAGGTTTTTATAAATTGCTGACAGCACAATACTGGACAATGATGTAATCTGCAGAATTTACACTTCAACTATGAGACTATGGTATAAATAAATTCAACTGCATAACAGTTTCACTGCAATTCATGTTATAATGTTAGAATTAAAGAACAATAAACATAATACATATTACCGTTGCACTTAACTGTACATAGTAAGTGTAGTTATTTTTAAGCGGCTGTTGACATCCTGTCTAAAACGTGATTTAGCCAAAAAAAACAAAAAAAAACAATAACGTTACCACTCTATTATGTCTTGCAATATCCGTGCGTGCAAAGGTTCTGCGCGATCCTCTTGCTCAATATTCTCTGGGTCTGAATCTGGCTCAAATTGGTATGGCAATATTGACACCATCCTTAAAGGGTTAGTTCACCCAAAAATGAAAATTAGCCCATAAATTACTCACCCTCAAGTCATCCTAGGTGTATATGACTTTCTTCTTTCAGACGAATCCAGTCGGAGTTATATAAAAAAATTGTCTTTGATCTTTCAAGCTGTTTCATGGCACTCAGCGGGTGTTGCATGCATCAGTCCAAAAGCACTTAATTAAAATGCGCCCATCCATAAAAAAAAAGTATTTCTGTGGGGAATCGATGTGTTTTTGTAAGAAAAATATCCATATTCAAAACGTAATAATCACTTTAATCTAGCTTGCGCTCACTTGTATACTGGAAGCAGTTCCGGGCGGATGACGTATGAGGTCAGTGCTGCGGCTACATTAAAGTGATTATTACGTTTTGAATATGGATATTCAATTATATTCGCTACAGAAGGCCTTTGTTTACCCCCCGGAGCCGTGTGAGACACTTTTTTTTTATGGATGGGCGCATTTTAATTAAGTGCTTTTGGACTGATGCATGCAACACCCACTGTGAGTGCCATGGAACAGCTTAAAAGATCAAAGACAATTTTTTATATAACTCCGACTGGATTCGTCTGAAAGAAGAAAGTCATATACACCTAGGATGACTTGAGGGTGAGTAATTTATGGGCTAATTTTCATTTTTGGGTGAACTAACCCTTTAACTATACCGGAGCAGATGGAACTCGCTGCTTTGGCAAGGGGCGTGGCAGTACTGAAACACCATCTAAGCTGTTCGCCAATCACAACGCACTGGGACAGCTAACCAGTCACAACACATTTCATTTTTCGGAAGGCGGGCCTTCATCAAACCTAGAACTAATCGAGCCGTTTGTGCCAGGCTGGGGAGAAAGGTATTGTAATAATGTAAATTATGTGAAAAATAATGCGTTTTTCGAACCACCAAGCATGAGAGCATGTTCTCGTACACCCCCAAAACAAAATCAGGACTTTGTAATAGAGCATAATAGGACCCCTTTAAATAAATGTAAGAATAAATATAAATTGTTCACAATTCTCCTAATGTATAAGTCATTTAGTGTATTTTGAAATATAAAATAGAATAAAATAAGATGTACCCCTTTAATATATCGCTATTTGAGACTACAAACAATGCCTTCTTTCTTTTTGTACCTATACTTGGCTTTTTCTGTGAATCAGATACCAATGGCAGAATTCTCAAATGTTCCCCTTAACTCTTCCATTCAAAATCTACTTATTCTGTTTCCTTCCTTCTTTACACTTCATAATCACATTTTCTGTCCTTCCACAAAGACACCATTTAAAAGCAAAATGCTCTCTTGAGAGACCTGGAGGTCTGTTAATTTGCCAGCGCTCCCAAATTAGCAGCTTTCATTAGAACTCATTGAGAAGTCCTCACAAAGCACCTACTGCGTTTAGAGACACAAAGAGTGAGATCGATTAGTACTGAACCTGTGGGGGTTTCTGGATTGTCTGTTCTTCAGCATTTAAATCTAAAACACTGGTCTGTGATGTGGCTTTGTGCTAGTGTGTGAGAGAGGAGAGCAGGAAAACCAGCTCTTATTCTCATTAACACAACCACACATGCATTCCTGGGGTCAATTTGGTAATTATTGTTTCACAAAGACACATCTTCTTGGCTTTCAGCTTTTTATAATTTCAGCCTTATGTTTTTAAATCTGAAATTACAGAATGGACTCAAAGATACAACAGTAAATTTATTTTTTCCAAATCTAAGACAGTGGTTCTCAACTGGTGGGGCTGCAAGTCTGTTCAGTGTTATAGACCAGTGTTTCCCAACCGGGGTGCCGTCTGTCGAGAGCAGGGGTGCCGTGTAAAAAATCATTTTTTAATATTTTTAAATTGCTAAAATGTTCAAAAGAGCATCTATTATATAATATCCATTTCTGATGTCGCCAATAATTAGAGATGCACTGAAATTCCGGCTGCCGAAAATTAGTTCACCGCTCAGGATTTACTTTCATGTGGTGTGACGCTCTGCGTATTATCCCGCTCTATGTGTGTGCGCTCTGCTCAGTCACTCCACTCGTATACCGTTCATGCTCATCGGAAAAGCAAAGTCCACTCAAAAATTGAGCCGACAGGAAACATCGATGTAGTACAGTATTGTTTCTGTCTGCAATAGCCCTACTGTGTTGTAACATGGTGTGGTATATGGGCAACTCTGGTAACGCTGCCCTCTCATTCATTGATCTGCTAACCGTTATGTTATGCTCACGTGTTCTGATAATAATAGCTTTCTAGGACTAAACATTATTTGGATAATTAGTTAAAAAAAAAAAAAAATGTTTTAAATATCTTAACCCTACTGTTAGACCTACCTGAAAAAGTAAAAAGCTATTTATTTAATTCGAAGGCCTGTCGTTATTTTTTATTTGTGCTATCATTATTAATTTCTTTATTTGTTCTTATTTTATTACTGACTGCTTACTTGTCATTTTTTATTCAATTCAAAGTTTGAAATCAAGCTATCTCGTGCTACTGCAACAAAATT
>NW_015552565.1:249459-250057 GCF_001515605.1 Sinocyclocheilus anshuiensis
ATATCTGTATGACATTATATTCTGCAGTTCTTCCCTGCTGTACCGAATATCTATACTTTTCAAATTATCATATCGAAGTTAGAAATTTTAATATTGTGACAAAATTAATTTTGTAGGGTGCCACAAGTTTGTTAAAATTTCCGAAGGGTGCCGCGACTAAAAAAAGGTTGGGAAACAATGTTATAGACAGCTGGGGAAACAATGCTAAATGCAGATAATAAAATGCAACTAATCATATAGTTGTGCAAAGTTAGTTCACTGAAAGAATTTGGTTTGTGCCAACCAAAATTTGTTTTAATTAATTATATGCTACAGTGATTAATGTTTTTAATTAATAAAGAATTATATGGTTAAAAAAAAATATTATTATAAAAGGTATATAAGGTATTATTAAATAATTTATTTTTTAAAATATCAACTGATTTTAAGGACATTTTTGTTCAAAATATTTGTTTTCTCTCCATAACTTTAATAATTTGTTTTCTCACTATAACTAATTTTATAATATTATTTGTGACTATTAGATAAGATATATAAGGTATGTTTACTATATTGTGTGTTGTGCCATTAACAGATTTTTTCTGGTACAATATATCTA
>NW_015552565.1:254675-271458 GCF_001515605.1 Sinocyclocheilus anshuiensis
TATATATATATATATGTGATCATTTATCAGTATTATACACAGTTACACAGTTCACATATGTGCAGATATTGCAGATAAGAGCAAGTATCTCTGCTTCTATTTCAATTCTTATCATATAGGCTAATGCTGCTATGGATTGCTCACCTTGGCAGATGCCAATACATCACACTCAACAGTTAATGGTGTGAAAACATCAGCCATATTTTATGGTTTAGCAAAACGGGCAAATGAGATGTGAATATGGACAGTTAAGCACTTGCTCAGCTCTAAAAATAGGTCATAGTGGATCTGTGATCAGCTCTATGCAACATGAGAACACTGACAAGGAGGCAACTTTGCAGAAATCCTGCAAGGGCAAACAGGTTTACATAGTTTATGACTCATAGTTTATTATCCATAGGCTGTTGGTCCTTGCAATCTGAGCAAGCAGACTGCTGCTGTTGTTTTCTGTTCATGCCAATTGTATTATCACCCAGTCAAGGAAAGCCATTTGATGTTTTGTTGTTTAAAAAAAATGCTGGCAAGACTTCACAGGTGAAGTCAGAGAAAGTCAGGTTGTACTTCCCACTGGAAAAAGACATTTTATTGACTACTGCTCTGGAATTAAATACTGAAACTAGTGACTTTTCTGGCCAATGACACTGATTTAAATCAAATTTTAGAAAAAATCATGTTAAAATGCAAGTATAAAATATGACACTACAGGCTTTTGAGGAATGTTTACTTGTACGTCTCAGTCATCATTGTATTGCATTGCATTCTGTTTTGCTCCACACAATAAAAACTACAGACCTTTGATCAACTAAGCATTTAAATAACATCTTACTAAGACATATTATTGGGAGACTTAGAATCACTGATAACTGATATGTATGCAGTTTATGCTAGTAGTATGCTGTACTGTTAAAAAGATCACACTGATAAACATTGCAAGCTATAAGAATTTCATCTTACTTTTGGCCATATAAATATCAGCAAATGCACCAATTTACATATTTTGTTCAGTTTGGGCCTCTGAATAAAATCTAGGTGTTTCCTCCTTGAATATGAGCTCCGTATCCTCCTATATCACACTATATAAGCCATAAAAGCATGATGTATCAAATATGATACTCAACAAAAAACACATATGCAAAACCTTTTTTTAAACATTTTGTCTAAAGGTACAAAAAACATTTAAAAAAATTAGATTTTTCTAACTATTATTTAATATGTCAGGCGGTACAGAATGATCCACTAAATTAATAGATTTGAGTCAACATACAGTTCAGATTTAGTGTGTTTCTAAAATGAAGGTGTATTTTTTAAAGGATTAAACATCTCCAGACCCTGACCGCTGTGTGAAATCAAGTTTCACAGGGTAATTTGTGAAACCCAACTAATTCCATTCAGCGTGGCCTATCTCTCCCTGTAAAACCGATTTTTCTTACACTGCCTAATCCTCCAATGCAGAACAGTGATTACTGAACGGTCAAAGCTGGAAACAAGGCACAGACCTGCTTAGAAACCATCTTAAACCCACACACGCCAGGTTACCATACCAACTGGCCGGCCTGAAAGAGACAGATAGCTGGATTTGGCTGAGAGTGGCAGAGTCAAATCCTTCATCTAGCCCCTCCCCTGGTGCTCACAAGGCCATAGAAGACAAAACACAAACCTCCCCTGGTCCGCCTTGGTTAACACACACCCTGCCCACCCTCCCATGTGGAAATCCGAGCATCCAGCGCACCAGAAAGAAGCAAGAAGGTCGACCGTGTATCTCTTTCTTTGTGTGTTTGAGAAAGGGATGAGTGTCAACAACACAATCGGGCGGCAAGAGGCTTTTAGCAGTGCCACCCAGAGCCATTCTCCTCCATCTTTCGACAGAATAGAAAATCCCTCCTTGATTATTATTCATGGTACCTATTGTCCTTTCTGGATCTTCAGTTTCCCAACACGTCATTCTAGCAGCGCTGACAATTGCCAATCAAAGAGTTGGTATCCGCGTCTCAGGGCTGTCCAAACGATTGAGGATTTGGCAAACAATGGCTTCCGAGCCCTCAGTGACAGTGGGAGAGAGACAATGGTGGCAAAGTGACTGTGTCAGTGTGTGGTCCTGTTTTAGGGTGAAACGATCCTTCTCCGAACACGGCTAATCTCTCCTTCCCCATCTCTTTCATTCACGCCCTTAATCTGTTCGCCAGTGCCTGGTGTCTTCCAGAACAATCCGCCTGGGTCAGTCCGGCTTAGGCCCTTGTTTTTGTCCGGGATGATGGCACATTCATGTCCCTCTGTGACATCTTCAGTTTCAGCTGAATGCTAAAGACTATAATAAACACTTGCAGGGGTCGCCCGAGTGACCAGGAGAAAAGCAACAGTAGTCATTCCATCACAAAAATTGATTAGGACACCTATGAATTCATTATGAGCTGGGAGCACAAAGGAGTGTTTAGGGAGCCGACACTGGTGGGAATCGGGACCGTGTCATGTGTCATTTTGAACAGTGACCAAAACACCTTTATTAGCAGGTGCTATTTGAAAAGCAATTGTTTCTTTGAGCTGATGAAAAATGTATGGTGTCTTGCAGAAACAAGACACATCATATTATTTTTATAAGGAAAAAAATATAAATCAATTCAAATCAGACACAAAATCACACACAAATAAGCAGACTATTGATGACTTAAGCCCTGTAAGGCCTGACGTATGAAATAATAGTGCGAAAATGAATGAATGAATGAATGAATTTATTTAAATGGTAAATTTTATTGAACCTTTAAACAAAAATGTTTGCATACCTTTTTTCGTTGAGTGTACATTTGGCTTTATGGCAGTTTGAGGCCCCAACTGAACAAAAATATGCAAATTGGTGCAGTTGCTCATATTTATATGGCCCATGAAGTCAGAGAAAAATTTAGATATCTTGTAATGTAAATTTTGTAAATGATGTTTGTAAATAATGTAAATCTTTATAACAGTATAGCAGACTACTTACATGAAGTTACTCTATATCTTCAAATAATGTCTTAGTAAGATAATATTTAAATGCTTAATTTTATGACCAAAGCCAATAAAGTAATTATTGTGGGGGCAAAACATACTGAGAGATGTACAATTAAATGTTCCTCAAAAGCCTGATGTGTCATATTTGATACTCTCATCAAAAAAAGTGTCCAGTAAGTGTCATTCTTGAAATATTACTACCAATATAAAAGTTATTCTAACATTATAAAAATCAGTCAATATTTCACAGCAAAAAGACGTGTTCCATGACCTGAAGGGGGACGTTTTTAGAATGATAATAAAAGTTCTTTTGCTTGCTAAAAAGTATATCAATCAGATGACAGAATGTTTGTAGTAGATTGTGTTCTACTGGTTTTTCAGTTGATAATTCTTTGAACATGTTGATAAATTAGAGGACTTAGATATTTGTGTATCAGATACAGTAGGCTTTATATGGTTAAACAGTTAGTTCACCCAGAAATAATAATTCTGGCATCATTTATTTACCCTCATGTCATTCCAAATCTGCATGACTGTTCTGCGGAACACAAAAGAAGATATTTTGAAGAACTGTCCATATAGCTAATGAAAGAATTTGGGGGTCCGAAAGAAAATAACTACCATTATATAAGAAAAAAACAGACATTTTTCAAAACATCTTCTTTTGTGATCCACATATTAAAGAAAAGTCATACAGGTTTGAAATGACATGAGAGTGAGTAAATGATGACAGAAATTTCATTATTGGTGAACTGTCCCTTTAACATTAGTGGTTTTGATTGTAAGTGGTATGCTTTCTTCTATCATTTCTCACACTTTCCTCTCTAAAATTGAGACCTTTAAGAGTTTTAAATTGTTTTATTTTTGATTAGCACAAGAGTCTTAATCGGTGATAATCCACATGCTCTTCTCAGCGGGAGGCGTTATTCTCATGTCCACTGTTTTAGTCACATTGAGGCCTCTTCAATACCTACTGGCCCTGGGATGACCTCGCACTGACCCCATACTGACCCTCTCCCCAGGAGTGACCATGTCTTTGGACTTTGAGGAGGGTCGTTGCACTCAGACACTCCCATTGTCTCCTAGGTTACATGAGTAACATCTCTTTTGAGGTGAATTACTTTTACTTGCTCCTTGTGAAATAACTGAACCCAAGGTCCCTTATTCATTTTGTTCTGGTTAGTTTCAAAAGACTAACCGAAAGTATTTTGGTGTTGGGACTATGAATTGGTGTGTGTGTGTGTGTGTGTGTGTGTGTGTGTGTAAACAGTATTGTCAATACCCCATTGGTGTTATAGCAGAACCACTCACCTGTCAGCAAAGCACTGGGAGAGAGTGGTGACAAATAGAGTGGGACATTCTCATCTGGGAATTCACAACCTTGTGGTAAAACAGAGCAACAAATTTTTTTGATTTAGTTTTCTTTTATGTTTTTTCTTTTGTGAAACACAAAATGAGAACATTGTTCTTTTCCATACAGTGAAAGTAAAGGGTGAGCAATATTTTGAACAATAATTTATAGTGCAAGAGTCATATAGACTATGTTTATGATGCTTTAATGATGCGTTTTGTGCTTGAGGCCTGGTTACCATCCACTTTCATTGTATAGAAAAGAGCAGCGTTAAGATTCACCTAAATTTCTCGTTTTGTCTTCCATGGAAGTAAAAGTCTACGAGTTTGCGACAACATGACAATAGTTGAGTAAAAGATTACATTTTTGCCTAAACTTTCCCCTTTAACAACTCAAAAGACTGAGGAAATTTTTGTTGTCCTTGAGCCTTAGAATGGGTTGTTTTGGGGGCAACTTTGTGCCCTGCAGATATGCCAGTCTGAGCTGCTAATAGAGGTGGGCAACTGATCGAGTAACATGGAACATTACTTCCTCAACACAATGACGGATGTTGGTCATTAACGTTATTCTTCAAAGCTATGACAGATGCAATTCAGTTCTGTCATAGCAGAATAGTCTTGGACAGGATATTTCCAGTCTGGTTGTGGTTGCATCATGAGAAGTAGGATGAGAGTATATTAAAGAAGCAGACTCTTGATTTTTTTTCTAGGCCCTTATTTCATTTATGTGCATAAGATGGCCACACAGGGAAGACAAGCCTGGCACTAGGCAGCTGCCTCTCAGAGGGATTATGTGGCTTAACTGTACCGGAGACACAAGGATACCAAACACTGGCCTGGCAGTGATGAGAGCTCCATGGAGTGGCACCTTAACTCTGTACACTCTTAGCAACATGCAGGTATTCATCCTGCAGGCTGACATTATGATAGAGCTTTCAGCTTTCCACTGGAAAGGTGTGTTATACTGCTCGTGTGCTGGAATTTTTTTTTACTGATGTAGGGGTATTGAACTGAACGTTGTGGTCACATGTGGTCACATCAAAGATGTGTATTTTGCATATTTATGGTCATAATGGTTTCTTTTTTTTTGGCCCCTTGTTTTCTAAAAAAAAAAATTAATTAAGGTTACAGTGAGGCACCTATAATGGAAGTGGATGGGGCCAAAATGTGGAGGATTTAAAGGCAAATACAAAGCTTATACATTTATATAATCACTTACACTACTGTTCAAAAGCTAAGATTTTTTTTAAATATAAATAATTTTTTTCAGCAAGGATTCATTAAATTGATCAAAAGTGAAAAGAAAATCTATTTCAAATAAATGTTGTTCTTTTGAACTTTCAAAGAATCCTAAAAAATGTATCACAGTTTCACCAAAAATGTTAAGCAGCACAACTATTTTCTTCACTGATAATAACAAGAAACACAAACGTACCACCCCCACCACCCCCACCCCCACCAAATCAACACATTAGAATGATATCTGAAGGATCATGTGACACTGAGGACTGGAGTAATGGCTGCTTCAGCTTTGTCATCACATTGATAATTTACATTTAAATTACATTAAAATACAAATCAGTTATTTTAAATTGTAAGAATATTTCACAGTATTACTGTTTTTACTGTATTTTTGAACAAATAATTACAGCCTTGGTGAGACTACTTTCAAAAAAAAAAAAATCTTACAGACCCCAAATGTACATGATGGTAATGTACATTAATTTTTCTGTTAAAAGCTGTGTATTATTTGATCTGTAAAGCTGTTTAAATCATATTTTATACAGTCATTTTAGGGTTTATGACGTTATGTTGAAATTCCACAAATTGAGCTTAACCTAGAATATTCCTTTAAGCAAACCTGGATTTCAACAGTGAGAGGGTCAATGTGACAATTGTTATGATTTCCATCTGTCACGACTCACGTGTCATTTCTCAACTGTAATCAAATCCTTTGTAACAGTTACATGTTAGGTGGTATGAGTAGGGGCACACCTTGGTCCTCACAGGTGGGTTTTTCTCGGTTCTTGGAGCTACTCTCAGACACACTTGAGCTGAGGGAACAATAGGATGATGTCCTTGATCCACTCTCCATACTGATGAGCTAAAAGCACAACAATTAACACACAAACAGGACAGAAATGCATAACCACCAAATATGAATGTGTGTGTGTTCGCGGCCATGGCCGTGCTAAGTGTGGGCCCTGCTGTGCTGCAAAGAAGCAATGGCCTCCCTCAGTAATCTGTCCTGGGGAAAATCTATTATACTGAAACTTAATTGACGACAGCTTACAACACATTCATGTTTCGGCCACCATACCCCTCCCCTTGCCTTCCTCCTTCCTTCATAAAAGAAAGATTAATGCCTCCATCCCTTTGTACCTGCATCCAGTGCTTTGAGTCCCCGTACCCCTCGCTGACATTGTTTACCCCCTAAACCTTGGCCTTTGACCCAGCTGTGGCACATCCATGTCCTAAAATTCAGCCCCCTTATCAGCATGGCAAGTCAGAAAAGCCCAACTTTCTTTTCTATAAGCGACTGCACCTTTTTCTCATCCGTAGTGACTTATTAGCCCCACACCTGCCGCCTAGCAGCAAGCAGAAATCCCCCAGTCGCCTCCATACAGCAACGACAGCCATAAAGTGGCTCATAGATTCCTTTATGTGTGTGTTGAAATGGTTTTATGAGCGACATACTCACCCCGGGGCGCTTTCTACGTCCCTTGAAAGTTGCCAAAGAATCTTGGCTGCTGTTTCTGCCACTTAATGGTTTGCGGTTGTCCAGGGCTGCAAATAGACACACATGGCTTGAAAACAAGGGCACACCAAATATACAAGTGCAAAAGAAATGCAAGAAGAGGTATGATAGTGAGTGATTAATGCCTTGTATTTGACATGACTGAAGGTTCATAATCCCTCTGCAAATACTGATAGAAATGGTGCCTCACAAATGCGCAACAGCACCTGTCTACTCGCAGCATGCCAGGTGCAGACACACCTAGCGAGGAGCCTGGCCTCCACGCGCTGCCGTGCTTGTTTGTGCCAGACTTTAGAAACACATTAACACTATTTCAAAACACATCCGATCAAGATTGCACCCAGATCTGATCCGGCGCACGTGGTTTTCCTTTGTAGTGCCTTTATCTGTGGATTGCGCCTGAACAATGCACAATAGCCGTATCGCAGGATTACGTCCTGATAGGGGGCCATTGCAACCAGACGTGTGGATGAACTGAGGTTTTGGGTTAATGATAAACTTGACCCGTTTTTTTATCTTGATTAATATGACTTTTTCATAACTCCATAAAGCGTTTTTTTTTGGAGGAGGAGTAACAAACCACTACATCTTTATGGCTTCAGTTAAAGACTTGTAGCCGCGCGCCCTGGAACAGATGAGAGGCATGCCGGCTTTGGTTCAAAGGTAACGGCAATGGGGTCACACACACATACACATACACAAATACTAAAAACATTACTCTCAAGGACAGCCAGCAATCGGCACACCCGTAACGTTATTCCCCGACGCCCTCTCCTTTACACAGCACAATTGCCAAATTTCCCCAACTCAAATCAACCGTTCCTTTTGGGATTTTTTGCCCCCCTCTTAACTGTTATTTTTTTTTTAGAGTTATTTAAAGGCAATCAAGGCGCTGTTGCTCATGAAGGTAAACATTACAGTCTGATGAAAGGTGACAGGGAGAGATAGCAGGGTCCAATGCGTCTGCTGCAGTCTTTTTATGCGCAAATATGCGCACAGACTGGCAAGCTTATACGTGCACACACCCACACACAAACGGACACACACATTCACCACTATGCTGGACAGGTGCTTGGCAGCTTGCTATATGATATGTAATGTACCTGTGGACTGATAATATTGGGGAATGCCCGAGCTCCAGACTCTAAGGCCAGGTTCATACTCCTCCCCGTCCGGAGTATGACACCATTCAGGGCTTGGGATGGAACCTGGACTCTCGGATCCTCTTCGCTCCAATAGCAGGAGCTGCACACGGGACAAAGATCCCAGATCACCTGAATCACATCCCACAGTTAGTGCCGCAAGTCCAGGACTCAGATCTGTGAAAAAATAGGAAGAACATGCATATCAGTCAGAGCTAATTTGATGTGGATGTGATATAAAAACATTTATTTTTTTAGAATTAATAAAAGATAAATCAAGGAAAAAAATTTTTTTTTGTCAAATCTGCGATAAATTTGGAAGAGTGATCTGAATTAGAGATAATGAGAAATACATGTAATTGTGGTGCTTTTTGAAAGCTCTGGTTGTACAAAATAATATCATAATTAATATTCAAATATTTAACTAATATTTATCAAATGTATTTATATAAAATAAATGATCTTGAATAAATTGTTTAATAAATGTAATAATTATTTTTTATTTTCAGATGCATGAACAGTATCCAAAGTAAACATCAAGATCACCTTTATCACATTATCACATCCTCCCCCTTTGGGCTCTAACATGTGCCGGCTTTTTGAAGAAACTTGTTATGGATGTAAATATGATAAAATCTTAATTTGTACCATATCTTTTTGGTGACAGTAATTGCTAACACCTGTAAAAATATATATATATATTTTATAATAATGTAATATAATATAATATAATATCATATCATATAATATAATTGTAAAAATATATATATATATTTTATAATAATATAATATAATATAATATAATATCATATAATATAATATACATTTTAAGGGCTTCAAGAGTTGAACAAATGTCTTCCATATAAATTTCAAACCAACAGGTGTCATGTGAAATGTGCCCATGTCTGATATCTATATACTAGACATGCCTTTCTGTTCATTTATTTATTTATTTTTACTAAAGAGGGTTAAGGATCACACTTTCATCATGTCCTAAGGGTCCTGTGTTCACAGACACACCCTGTAGTAACGGGATCACTATCACTATATGGGCCACATATGCAAATCTCCAACCCACACTATTGAGGTGTAGCAATTGGGGGAATTCACTCTACTTTCACACTCTACTGTAAACCCTGAATCTCAGCACTTCACACATTATGTTTACAGAAATAAAAATAAAAATTGAACCATTACAATGCCTTTCAGAGATACACCTCCATAAACAGGCCCATGAGAGTTTTAGGTGTGTCTATTTTTTTTAAAAAATTTTTTTAAAGCTTTATTTATGAGTTTTAGGACAATAATACAAAGAAGAAAACAAAAAGCAAAAGACAAAATCAACTTAATACAATAAAAGAAATTACAACTAAATAAACAAGTAATCAAAAGTGTGGCTTAGCAAAACAACTAAAGTGCACAATCTGTATAATACAATAAAATGTAATTGAAGGGGAGGAAAAAAAAAACAAAATGCAGGATCAAAGACTCAGTCTACATCTGACAATAAAACATGTTCCGTGACATATTGCTTAAAAGGGTCCCAAGCTTTATTAAACTGGTAAGATGAACCTCTTATAGAATGTTTGATTTTTTCCAACTTTAGGAAAAAGAGGACATCACAAATCCATTGTGTTGGGGTTGGAGGCCTCTGATCCTTCCACTTCAGCAATATTAATCGTTTGGCTAAGAACATGATAAAAGCTATACAATCAGATTGTATCTTTGTAAGATTATATGATACAGGAGCAGGGGTGTGAAGTAATGAATTACAAATACTCGCATTACAGTAATTAAGTAGTTTTTATCAGTAATTGTACTTTTTTGAGTAGTTTAAAAATTGTGTACTTTTACTTTTACTTGAGTACATTTTACGTACTCCATCGCTTTCTGTGGATCCGTGAAAAGCTGCTCTGTGTTACCTGGCAGAGTGATTCGAAATCGGGCGGGATGACGAAAACCGAATCGAGCACCTTGAACATTCCGCAGATATTTGCGCACTTCACCGAACGCCGCTCTTTTCTTGGCCTCGTTTGCTGTAAGATCTGGGAAGAGAAAGACGGGTTTTCCCTTATAGGTCAGCCTTCCATTTTGACGTGCCCTTTGGACGGGAACATTTTACGCACAAAATCGCGAATTTGGAGATAACGGAAAAAAATATTCTTTTGGATATTAAACTGCTCACACATCTGCTGAAATGAGCAGAAAGCCCCCTCATAGTACAAATCATTAATTTCCCTAATGCCTTTAGCATGCCAAGATGTAAACGACTTATCAATTATTGAGGGGTTAAAGACATGATTAGAATGAACAGGGGATTTAGGGGACATAGTTTGCCAGCCAAAATGACGTCTCACCTGTTTCCAGATTTTAAGCGTAGATCTTACAAGTAGGTTTTTAGTAAATTTATTGCAGGGAAAGGAAAGAGGAGCGTAAACTAAAGCTGCTAGAGAAGAAGGCAAGCATGAGGCCGACTCAATTGCTACCCATGACAGGGCATCAGCTCCAGGATCTTCATAGAGCCAGTGCAGCATAGGACGAATATTTGAAGCCCAATAATAACGTTGAAAATTAGGCAAAGACATTCCACCCAATGGTTTAGGACGTTGTAGAAGACCTTCACTCATTCTAGCAGGTTTGCCATTCCATATAAATGAGGTGAGAGCGCTATCCAGCTTACGAAAAAATGAACTAGGAATAAACACTGGGATACACTGGAACAGATAGGTAAACTTAGGCAGCACATTCATTTTGACAGAATTTATTCGACCTGCGACTGATAAAGGAAGCAGGGCCCAGCGCTTTAAGTCCTGTTCAACTCGCTCCAATAAGCGGATGAAGTTTTCAGTAAAAAGTTTAGAAAAAGTATTAGATACACGTATACCCAGGTATGTAAATGAGTGGGAAACCTTAAATGGGAGAGAAGAGAAAGAGAACGCCCGGGCAGCATTGTTGATGGGAAATATTTCACTTTTCTGTAAATTCAATTTATAGCCGGAGAGCCTTCCGAACATCTCAAAAATTTTGAGAACATGAGGAAAGGATTCAGATGGGTCGGAAATATATAAGAGCAAGTCATCCGCTTACAGAGAGACTTTATGCTCTCGTCCTCCTCTGATTATACCAGCTATATTTGAGTTTTGACGCAAAGCAATGGCCAAAGGTTCTATTGCTACTGCAAACAAGAGAGGCGAGAGGGGGCACCCCTGTCTTGTACTTCGATTAATCTGAAAATATGCAGAGGAAATATTGTTGGTACGAACAGAGGCAAGTGGGGCTTTATATAATAACTTGATCCAAGATATAAAACTCGGTCCAAAACCAAACATCTGAAGAGTGTGAAATAAGTAATCCTACTCCACCCTGTCAAATGCTTTCTCTGCATCGACTGAGATCAAAACTTCAGGTACAGATGAAGACACGGGATGATAGAGAATGATGAACAACCGTCTGACATTAAAGAATGAGATTCTATTTTTAATGAAGCCAGTTTGGTCAGTGGAAATTATACTAGGAAGAATTGTTTCCAATCGCAAAGCAAGAATTGTGGCTAAAATTTTTACATCAACATTTAAAAGAGATATTGGGCGATATGAACTACACATATGGGGATCCTTGTCCTTTTTCAGAATTAAGGAAATTGAGGCTTCTCGTAGAGTTTGGGGAAGATAGGCTAAATCAAATGATTCATTGTACATATTAACAAAAGGGGAGCTAGTTGTCTAGAAAATTTCTTTAAAAAATCAGCGGAGAAGGTTCGAAACAAATTCCGTCGGACGGTTGCCCTCTTCTTCCTCGTCGATTCCGATCAGCCTGATGTCATTTCTCCTTGATCTGCTTTCGAGATCCTCGCACTTGAAAGTCAGAGCGTTAACCTCGGTCTGAAGTTTGGCCACTGTAGTTTCGAGATGCGCGAGAGAGTCACTCGCGGCCGTCGCAGAGTCCTCGACAGCTCGCATCCGCTCCTCATGCGAGCTAAGAGATTGCTGTATTGTGGCAACAGCCGAAGTCAGCTCTTCTTTAACACCGTTGATGTCTGATTGTTTCGATCTTAACACAAATGTCATTTTTCATGGATTCGAGCGATTGTTTGAACATTTCAGCTGAGAGTAACTCCCCCTCGTGAGTACCTCTCGAGTCGGCCGAGCTAGCCGTGTTAGCCCGCGTCTCTTTGCCACCTCGTTTGCTGCCATGAGAACACACAGTATCTACCAACTTTATGCCAGTGTGTGTTCATAAATCATATCCCAGTGATCACCTCTGAGGAGCTAACTAAAAACGCGTCCACATCGTGTTCGCGCAACAGGGCCCCCTGTTGAATATCAAATGAGATATTGAATAACTCCTAGAAACAAATAGGAGTATAGTTACGTATAAAATGCATTGATAACATTGCTCATATTAAACCCTGTTGAAGAGACCAGCTAGTTTGTGTTGGTTTGGTGCTGGTCTAGCACTAGGACACCAACATCCAAAACACATATATGCTGGTTTTAGAAGACACATATGCGATTACTCACTTTTTCCTAGAATAAAAATCTGAGAAATGGGAGTATTAAACAAAATTATCCATCTCACTGGTGTCTAGGAGAAACAATTGAGATAGAGAGATCTCCTTTGAGATTTTCCATTACTATAGCCTGTGTATAACTGGTAAAGTTTATTCACCTTCTCAACTTTGCTGTTGAAAAGACTTACTAACTCGTAAACACCATTAAGCCTGGTTTTGAATCTTGGTCTAATGCTCCTCACATCATCTTTATTAAATCCCTGAGCTGTTCAATATGCTGTATACGCACAAAAAAACCTTTCTAAGGAGGAAAAAACTACTCAGCGACAGAGACTGACAGTTATTCCATATGGATTTGAACACAATGACATGCATTACAGTGGCTGGTGTCTATGCAGCTGAACACTGCATTACAAGCACATGTTAGTCATCCAGAGGAAGCTAGAAAGGTGAGAAGGCCAAGTCAGGAGGTCAGGTCACACAGGCACCCGGAAATGCTTAACACCTTGTCAAGATTCAGGAGGAAATTGTGAGGGAATAATTCACTTAGGTAATGTTTCGGTGCCCCTCTCTCTCTGACCACATTGGTCACACACACAAACACAGCAATAATCCTCAGGGCAGGGTGAAGACAGGGACTGTGTCTAATTGAAGGATTAGGTTTTTGATAACATTTGAAAAAATGTCTGCGGGGCAATGTTGCCGTGAGACAATGCCGAGGCCGGTTAGTACGCTGGTAAACCAAGTTTACACAGCAGCAAGTGATTTTAATCTCTTGGACCGTACAATATTTGAATTTTTCCACACCTGACAGCCTAACGTATTTACCAAGGGACATTTCTGTTGAAACAGAGAGTAAATAATTATGGCATGTCGAACCAGTATGCAAGTTTTAAAACAAACAGGTTAAACCTCATTCACAAGATTTGCATAGACAATAAATTGATTACTTGGAAAAACTTAAATATGGAGCAACTTCTGTTTGTTACATGCAAGTCAATGGATCAAAATTATGTAGAACTGTTATTATTAGCAAGTATCAAAATTAAACAACAAAAAGGTAAAAAAAAAATACTGTTCTGACTTTGAACGTTTTCAACAGAAATAAATAAATAAATAATTGCTGCTTTATATAAAATATTATATAAAAGTTTGAGGTCAGTAAGATTTTTTTTTCATTTAATTCAGAAAAATAAAATCAGCATTTTTAATTAAGCAAAGGTGCATTTAAGTGACCAAAGGCGAATATAAGTCACAAGTTTTTATATTTCAAATAAATGCTGTTCTCTTCAATGTTCTATTGCTCAAAGAAACACGAAAAAGAAATGTATCACAGTTTCCACAAAAATATTAATCATCACAACTGTTTTTTTACAACAATAAGAAGAAACGTTTCTTGAGCCCCAAAACAGCATATTAGAATTATTTCTGAAGGATGTGACACTGAAAACTGGAGTAATGACTGCTGAATATTAATTTATGCCCTCAGAGGAATAAATAGGATATAAAAAAAATACATTGTTAACTTAACACAAAGCAATTCTTCCCAGTAATATTGAATCACTTCTTTTTGTTTAGTAAAATGACAATATAAAAAGCCTCTGTTTGAATTGTGTCCATGGTTTGGGCAGTATTACCTGTGGTAGGTGAGGATCGGTCAGTTTGACTCCCGGCTGGGTGGTCTGGAGACACACAGGAACTTGAGTGAGGGGCCAGATCATCCAGCTCAGCAAAGATATCAGACTGTGACCTGTCGTACTGGGAGTCAGGGGTCTCTTCCATTAAACTCTCATCTGAAACGGTCCAAAAATATGATGAGTAAATACAAACGCAATATACTGTGTAAACATCTCTTAATGCAGGGATTTGCATTTTAGCACAATGGACCTTTTAACCTATTTCCTCAGCTGTCATGCCAGAATACAGTTTGATTATTGCTATAGGCTGATTGAATATTGTAATATCTTCAAGAGCAAAACAACCACCATCATTACACCCTCCCCTGCAGGGATATCTCAGTTCCTGAGAATGACTTTTGTCCAGAAGCTTCTGGTACAAGTGTAGATTAAAAGATATACACATAACGCTAACAGTCAAGTGACTCATAAACTTTATACTTTTAAACACTACAGTTCGCTTGTGTGCACAACTTTAGGTTATTTCTTATTCTATTTTCATCTTAGACTCTACCAGACAAACACACATATACACACACATTACACACACACACACACGCACATATGTGTGTGTATACAGTAGATAGATAGATAGATAGATAGATAGATAGATAGATTAAACACACATACACACATACAGGTGCATCTCAATAAATTAGAATGTCGTGGAAAATGTGTGTATGCATTCATACATACATACATATATTCAAATAAGGCCTCCATGTCTGCCTGCACACACACACACACACACACACACACACACAGCTATTGTATGGGAGCAGCCCTTGGCTTACCACTCACACATACAATAGAGGGACTTGACTCGACACTTCAAAACATATTGGTGCTGTCAAGCTCGCCGTCATCTTCAGCCAAGTGCTTCTTGAGACGGTCTATGAGTCTGTGAGGGAGTGCGTGTGGGGTTTGTGTACACCAGCCTATAGGTTGAATTAAGGCAGGGTCAGAAATTAATCGGGCCTTGGGGTAAAATGGCATTAAAGTTGACAAATGCCCTGACATTCAAAATGTGTGTACAAAAAAGCCTAATAAAGCTTTCTTTGTGAAATAAAAAGTCACTCTAGTGTTCAAAAGATTGGGGCCAATATGTTTTTTAAATGATTTTGGGAAGAAGTCTCATGGCTTACCAAGGCATTACTCAAAAATACAGTAAAACAGTAATATTGTGAAATAGCATTACACTTTAATTTTTTTTTTTCTATTTTAATATTTTAATGCATTTTTACTGTGATGGCAAACCTGAATTTTCATCAGCCATTACTCCAGTCCTCAGTGTCACATGGTCCTTCAGAAATGACACAGATTTGTAAATTTGTAACATTCTAAATGTCTTTACTCTCACTTTTGATCAATTTAAATTTATCCTTATTGAATAATATTAATTTCTTTAAAAAATCTTACTGACCCCAAACTTTTGAATATATATGACTATACAATATGTATACATAGTTTGTATACAGGCACTGTTTATATACATAAATGTTACTTTAGTCAGAATGTTTAGTCTCTGTAGTTGGTGTTTAACCCATATGTGCCATATTTGTCCCCTCCCTTTTTATTTTTCCTCTCTCTACTCTCCTTTTTCTCTCATGGGCCACAATGTGTAGAGATTTGAGGGCCAGGCAGTGTGTGTATGTGTGTGGTACGGGAGTCTCAGTGAGGCCTGGGGGACTCGCTCATTGTCAAGGACAGTTACACTCTTGAGATGGAGCTGAAAGAAGTCGCTGTGGGGTCGGCCACTGACTGCTGGACCATAGCATGGGGGTGGGGGAGTGGCAGAAAGCTGGTCAGTTTTACAAAAAGACCTCCAGACTGGCATATAATGCTGTTTACACACAACTGCATACAGACCGACTTGAAGAAAGTTAGAAAAAAAGATCACTGACATCCCCCATTGCAATAATTTTGAAGTAAATCACTAAACCGCAGCTCTACTATCATATCAGTGATATATTATCTGTCTAGCCCCATAAGTGAGCAAACAAGACACTGATAGTCACTTTATCACTCCTCTGACAAAAAAAAGGGAAAAGACGAAGAAATCTCTGCAATTTCTGAATTGTTTGCTCTCTTTCATGAACTCTCAGTTTGAGTCAGATGTCAGTGCCCCGGCTCTTTATCCTTACAGGGGACGGTAAATTAGCACACGGAGGGCATCTAAGAGATACGCATTGTAGCTGAGGCTCGCTCACTGTTCGCCCGTCAGCGAGGCGGCAGTCAGCTCAGATTTATGACCGCCGCTCCACACGTCTGCCTTTCAGGGAGTGGAGAGAATAGAGAGAGAAAAGAGGAAAAAAGAAGGGAACGCAGGAGGCTGAGGCTCAGAGGGGAGAACACAACGCAGCCG
>NW_015552565.1:271840-311938 GCF_001515605.1 Sinocyclocheilus anshuiensis
CCCTTTGTAAAGGCCTTAGCCACTTTGAACCAGGAAATCAAACGGTACCAGCCTGATTCCCCATCAAAAGAACCCCCTCGCTTTCCCTCTGCTTTCAGTAAAGAGCAGAAGAGAAAAGCTCTTTGCCATATTTATGACTTAGTCGCCGTGTAGAGAAAGCCGAAGCTCATGGTCGTGGTGTAGGACTTTGATTTTCTTTTGTTCTCTTTCATGTCTGAGGTACGGTGAATGTTCAGTTCTGCTGGCCCAACTGACCCCAGCGTGTATGGATGAAGATGCAAGACTCAATCTAATAAAGCGTACAGTGTGTGTAGGTGTGTGTGTGTATGACATCAGATTTTGCCTTTCAGGGATGGAATTTCTAAAAATGTCCCCAGAAGAATAGCAAACCTTGAGCCAAGTTCATAAATGATGTCTTAATTCATATATTAAAATATATGACAATTAAAGCGAAACAAAACAAGTTTTTTTAATGAGTACTTTTGTCTTGTTTTACAGTAAAAATACATAAACATATTTAAAAAATAAATTTACTTGCAAAGCAAAATATTAAATGTTACACTATATACAATATTATAATTAGGTTTTCAGAGAATATATCTCTATATAAAAATAGTTCCAAATAAATGAACATATATTTCTGAATCTGGTACAATTTTTATCTCTTGATTTAAGCACAATTTCTAATAAAATTCAGTGAACTTTATTCTTTAAAAGAAATAGGGGTCAGAAAAATACACGTAGATCAATATTGAATTCTTAAAAGCTTACACAGTTTTCTCAAGTGCTTCTCAAGTAAATTTATCTTTTTATAAGGATAGTCATTATAATTAGCTTATGTTTAGAACAATGTGTTTATGTTTAAACTCACCTTGCAGTTCATCCTGCCGTGGCATGATGGGAGGAAGCACAGGCCAAAGGTTCCATTCTGATCGACTGTCCACTGTTGAGCAATCAGGTTTTTGTGAATGAATACTCAGGCCAGACCGACTGGATCCAGGGCATCTATGCAAGGTTTCATTTGTGGACTGTAGGACGACCAGGTTTTGCTGAGATTGAGGGGTATTGGAGGTGTAAATTGGAGTGTCTGGCAGGCAAGTGGAAGGTGTTTCTTGTTTGCAGGAGGTGAGAGATCTGGAGAGACGTGCTTGAAGGACGTCCATTCGTGAGCTGGCCTGACTGCAACTTCCTGCAGAGCTAAAGTGAAGCTCGGGAAGAGAAGTAGAGCAGCCCTCTTGATAATAATTATTCTGGTCAAGGTCAGAAGCATGGTTATCTTTGTCATCTGTACTATTGTCTTCACAATGGTCAACACTGAAGCTCACTGGCAATGTAAAGAGAGTGCATAAATCAATCAAGGATCTCTTAAATGCATCATTTACATTTTCATTTTAGATGATAACCAAGTGTTCAAAGTCAATGTTAGGAGAACTGTGTACCTGACAGGGCATCTGAGAAGCTACTGTTCAGGTCGGTGCTACGGCTGAACTGGCTTGATGAAGGGCAGCTAAAACTGGAAAGAGAATTTGGGGTCACAGATGAAGTTGGTGTGACTGGAGTAATTGGGCTACTTGGAGTACTTTGGGTGCCAGGAGTAGTTGGGGTGGCTGGGATGCTTGGGGTTGTCGGGGTGGATAGAGTTGTTGGGGTCATTGTCTCCTCTTCAGCCATTTCATGGTGCCCTTTATTCAGATTTTGTGGAGCAGAGCATGCATCTTCTTCCTCATCTGTCAGTTGTAAGTGTGTATTGGAGGTTTGGGATTTCTGAGGGTGATCAACAAACTTGAGTGTCAGAGAAGGACTTGTTGGAGGTTCTGGAGAAGCTCTACTTGGATTAGGGCATCCAGGTACATGCGGGAGAACCACACTGAATTGACTCCTGCTGGAATTATCCACATTTTGGTTACTCTTGACATCTGGGAAAAGAAGAGGTTGAGATCTGTTGAAATGAATGTGGCTATGAGGACAACCCATCTCTGTGGCACATTTTCCAGTTTTGCTCCTGTAGGGCCACCTTCCTGCAGAGTTTAGCTTTAACCTGCTCCAACACACCTGACTGGAAGTTTAGTAACTCTATTAGTTGGTTAGAGATCTGGAGCTGAACTCTGCAAGAAGGTGGTCCTCTAGGAGCAGGATTGGAAACCCCTGGCCAAGGGGGAGATTACATCTGGGTCAAGGTTAGGGTCGCACCACAGAATGAGGTTTGGGGAATCTTTACTCAAAAATGCAAATGAGAAAGGGCATCGCTAATGCACAAGAGCAGAAATCCTTCACTAAACAAACCATACCGCAGCATAGAGTGCCAAGTCTGCAGCTGTCTCATGTAGAGATGAACAGGACACACTCACACACTCAAACACACACTCACGTACATCCACACACACAGGCTTAATGACAGGCATTGTTCGGGGTGCACACAAAAAGAGGTCCTGAATAATTAACATGGGGGTCCTGCATGAGGGTCAGGAGGAAAGCGTATTCATCATCATTTACAGCTAAAAAGGAGAGGAGAGAGGCAAAGGCCACCCAGCCCAATAGCTGACGCTGCCCTACTCCACTGAGCCTCAGAGCAAACAGTCTTTTGCCTGTTGCGGGCTCCTGGTTCCTAACAAGGGCCCCAGACACCCCCCTTCCCCTCGAAAACTCTGCCCCTCTGCAGGAGCAGCTGTCCAGTTCCCATCTCAGTATGCAGAGTGACTCTAAAATATGATAATTACCACTTGCAACCACTATATGAAGGAACTCATTCTCATAATTGGGATTAGAAACCCCATATAGCTAATTATGGATGCAATGACAGCAAAGCAAACAAATGAGCCAAGCCTGACACTTTCTTCAGTGGCTCTTGATGCTGATGCCTGCTGGGAGAGATTTACAGAGACTTTCCTCTTGCATGATGTGCAGTGTTCCTTGCCGGTCTTTCTTTTGCTGAAGAAACCGAAATGACATATGATGTTTTGGTGTAGTTGTCTTGTTATGGCAAAGGGCTTTGCTAAAGTTCAAAGGTTCTGCGACAAAATGTTTTTGGGTGGGCCCCATAGCACTGGGCTTATTGAATAGAATGTACTATAGAGGACCTCAGTGGGTCTCCCCGAGAATTGGAATTCTTCAGATTTCAAATTGGCTCCCTTTCAAATTATGAGTTGGAATTTGAATTGACCTCACCCCACATCTATCTATCTATCTATCTATCTATCTATCTATCTATCTATCTATCCAGGCTGACAGCTCTGTGCTCTGGATATTCGTGTTGTTTTTGGTCATCGAATAAACGCAAAAAAAAAAAGTACACCAATAAACCAACTGTCTTTGGCTCTCGTCCCTTATCGTTTGTTGTCCCCCAGGCCAGTATGTTGTGAGTCCCCCAGCAGGGGCCTGTGTTGAAGCAGACCAGAGGCCCCTACACAATACATTCTTGTTCCACTCAGTCTGTGTCACTGAGGAGTCAGAGGACAGAACAGTGAGAGAAAAGGATTGAGTGAGGGGAAAGAGAAAAAGAGAGAAAGAGAGGCTGGAAAGCACATAGTTGCACTGCTGTTCTTACAATATCATTACCTAGTCCATCTGTCACAGTCTCACACACACACACACACACAGACACAAAATGTATGTGTGTGAACGACATGTGTCATATCGCACTGTTGTGGCCTCGCCCCCCTGCTCTCCTTGGGGAGCTAAAGGCAGGTCGGGGTTGTTGTTAGAGTCTCCGAACACCATATGGCTGTATAATTAGTTTTGGCCTGTGATGTAAAGTAATGCTCCCATCTCTGCTGACTCCCAAGCTCGCTCTGAAAGGCATGGTCCTGATGTGCGTTAATGACCAATCTTATCCAAATACCTTCACACCACAGCACTGAGGCCTAATGGAAGTAGCAGGCCACCAGGAGGGCGGCGCCACAGTAAACATGCATATATGAGCTTAATGGATGCATGATATTCATTTAGATTCATATTTGCGTTCTTAACAGTAGCTCAATTTCAGATCATTTGGTTTAATTTGACCAAGACATGGTACACTGTCGAGCTATAAATTAGTTTGTTTTGGTGAGGAAGGCCATTTCAAAACTGAATGATAATTGCTGTTATTCAATACGAATAGTTTCTCTGAATATAAATAAGGGATACACTGATATGAAAATTATAATACTGATCAATAAGTCAGTAATTATTTTCAAGTAATATTTATATACATAAATTTATATACATTTATATAGTCTCATGTACATTTAAATTTATATATTTTGTCTAAATAAAAAATTAAATAAATGAATTATTTAAATATTACAGGTGAATTTAGGCAACACATTATATTGTAGAGAATGAAAAATGGATGTTAATTTTGAGATTTGCTAAATTATTATTGTTGTGTTTTTTTTTAAAGATTACCTTTAAATAAGCAAAGTTGATGGCAGGGGTAATGTAAATGGGGAAATGAGCATGCACAATTATATGAATAAATAATAAAATATTTATTGATAAATGAACGATTTTATATCAGTCGATAATGGTAAATAAAAACTAAAAAAAACTAATAACGACTGATTTAATTAAGAAGCTCAAATAACAACTGATATATGATGCATATGAATGTTCTTCCTTTTCATTTTCATTAGAGCAAGGGCACTTTTGTTAAATTTAACACCTGTGCCTGCTGTGCCCTACGCCTGAGAAAATATATCAGTAAAAGGACTGTATATCAGTACTAACCTGGACATCTTTGAGGTTGGGGAGCACTCTGCTGCCGTTGTTTTTGCCCCAGAGGATTAGGCCCTGGTCTGGGATGCATGTTTAGGAAATGTGGGGGTCTGAAACGGACAGGCCAGGCCTCCATATGAGCATGAAAACGAGAACACAAGGGCGGAGGGCATTTCTCACGTCTGATTACCTGAAGAGATAAAAAATATCTTTGTACTGATTTACAAAATAACATTTGAAAAGGCACTGCACTGGTTCAGCCTAGCTTGAATAAGCACCTCTCTGCAGTGCCCCCTAGTGTTGACTTATTGAAACAGCTTATTCAGTATTGCCCTTCACTGTGACTGTGACACACACATACATTTAGCATTCTTGCTGCAGGGCTAGCATGGTCCTTCCTCAGTTAAGTCAATGAATTTGGAGCAACAAGACACAAGGAGCAGCAGTTGGTCAATAATGATATATAGAAAGGTTAACTTGTTTGCCCTTTGCCTGTCAGCTATAAAGACCAGTTAGCAAACATAGCTGCATTCTCGGGCTAATTCATAACCTATGTTTTTATGTAACAAACACATAACGTAAATTTTTACGGGAATTTGAACAGACTCTTGGTAATTTTGGCACTTCTCTGTGTTTGTGTGTGTGCTCACACACTTTCTCTTTGCTTTGTGTAGCCAGATGGGTGCCACACTGCTTATAACTTGTCAGAGAGCAAGTCTTAACGTTTCCAGTGCCACAGGGCAATGTTAACAAGCACAAATACACACACGTCTTGATGTCTTTATCCCTTTTGAATTGACTGACAGTAAATTGCTGAGTAAACATGGCTATGTCTGAGCTGACAATGTTATCATAGGGGACATGTGCTCCCTGTTCCCTGCGTTATTGGCGCTCAGAGCGGTGACCCGAAACTATTTTACACTCTCTCTCTGACACTAATGAAGCCTCTACTCTGATACAAACAGATCTTTCGCACCTTTTATCTCCCTTCAGTCATTCCTTCATTCATTCGATCTCTCTTTCTGTCCTCCTGTCCCAACACATCTGTTTTAAATGCCTGAAAGGGATCCCAATGTCCATTACCTTTTTTTTTATGTTGTTACGGTTAGTGAAACATGCAATCTTAATGTTTAGGATCACTTAAAGCCCATAATTGCAGTAACACCACATGATTTGAGAGGGAAAAAAATAAAATTGCACTTTTTTATGATAAAAAATTTAGAAAAAAACTATAATAATAATTTTGTAAAAAGTTCTCGGTTTGCTGTGCTTGTTTGTAGGACTGCACAATTTTGCCCAACATATTGTGATTATAATAATAATTATCATTATCATTATTATTATTATTATTATTATTATAAATGTATTTAATGATTGAATAAAAATATTAAACAAAATAAGAAATATTACTATTGTACTGTTTTACAGTCAAATAAAAAAACATATTTAAGACAATAATAATAAAAATAAATAATACAAAATAAAATAGTAAAAAAATTATAATAATTATTAATAATAGTAATAATAATAAATGTTTATTTTATTATTACTAAATAGAAATATTAAACTAAACAAGTATTACTATTGTACAACAGCTGGCTTATAAGCACTTCTCATTACAAGTTTGGGAAGATGGTTATGCACGTTATAATCGACTCAAACCCGAAACAGATGCAGAGATGAGTTTGTGTGGAGTAGCATTTACTGCAAATTGAGTCACTGAAAACACTGAATCATGAACTGCTCACGTGTAAAAGAACAGTGTCGCTCATCACTCTGAAACATGCAGCTCATATATTAAAATTATTTGATGAAATCACAGAATTTGCAATTTGTAATAATCACACAAAGCCACTTGGTGATTTAGGATTTATTCTAATTTATCATGGAACTCATAAATTTTCCCAAGTAACAAACTTTAGCATGTAACTTGTCCAACGTTTGTGCTATAGAGAATATGCCAGTGCCAGTGAGTTTCACTCAGGCAGACACTTCAGAAAATGTAAAAAATTAGGCATTGATTTAGGCACACATCCCTCAAAATACCCAAAACCAACTGTCAGGCATCATCTCCAACCCCAACCTGAAAGCAATGAAAGTGAAGCATTTACTTGCAGAAGCTGTTTGGAGTCCTCTGAGAGTCACATTGTATATTAAACGCTGAGTGTCTTTGACCTTGTAATGGTGATTGTAGCCCCGTGTCAGGCCTGAGGGTCCTCTGCCCCAGTGTGTGGGCTCTTCTGAGGCCTACAGGAAATGACATGACCCCCTGGCGTCAGGCAGGCCGCACTGCGGCACACACACGCACACCGCCTGTACTAATGTCATTAACCTCGAGTGTTCGTGCCGGACGGCCTTCTGACGGAGATGGGCCGGCATTCGCTCGTGAATGTAAGGAGTCTGTAAACCAGAGTCCCAGATGGCCCGTACTGAGAAGAAGGCTGCATACACTCCTCAGCCTCTTCACAAACGCACGTACACATACACACGCATGCTTAATAGTACTGCCCCTGTGTGAACCCTCCGCCGGGGGGAGACGAAGCGATCGGGGGCCAAACAGAAGTGTGTCTCTGTGCCTCTGTCTGCAGGGGAACAGAGGATTCCTCTCAAAAAGGCCTGACGTCTAAGAAAGCCAGGCTTAGCGCTAACAAGGTTAAACCCTGCTGAAAAAGAGTGACTTTTTCAATCAGCCAGATTTGTGTTTCTGCCCACGCCATAATTAGCCTTGCTCTGGGACGGGGGGATGAGGAAGAGAGGAGTGGAGGAGAGGAGGGGAAGAGATGACAGTGGGGAGCATTGTGGAGTCACATGGTTTGGGAGGACCAAATCCGATTAGCCGCTCGTGTCAGAAGCCAGGCTCAGATGCAGCTTAGCATTCTGAGCAACTTTCTACTTTCTGTCCCGGAAGACAATGGGGCTACTTTTTCGATCTCCTCTATCTCTCTTCACCCCTTCACCTTCTCTTTTAAACTTTCTGCCCTGTGCAAAACAGCTCGCCCCATCCCGCAGAATACAGAGCAGGCAACCTTGAACGCTCATAAAGTATATTGGCCAAAGCTGTACTTAATTTTGTAACTTTGATAGTTATGTTGTAGAGAAAATAATCATAATTTACATGACTAAATTTAGTCAGCCTAGTTAAATAGCACCATCAGCATTTGCTTGAAAAAATGAATTTTCTGTCATCATTTACTCTCATGTCAACACTCAACTTGTATGACTTCCTATGTATGTGTAAAATAATTGAATTTATGATCAAAATATCACTGGCTGTCAGCAATTTAACTTAAGAAAAAAATATACTGTTCACAAGATTGGGGTCAATACAATTTTTTTTTTGTTTTGTTTGTTTCCTGAAAGACAATAAAGACAATAATAATGTTACAAAAGATTTCTATTTCAAATAAATGATGTTTTTACATTTTCTATTCATCAAAAAAACCTGAAAAATGTCACATTTTCCACAAAAATATAAAGTTAGTAATTGAGTAATTTTTTCAGTGTGTTAGAATGATTTCTGAAGGATCACGAGACACTGAAAACTGGAGTAATGGCTGCTGAAAATTCATTTTCCATCACAGGAATACATTTTATTTAAATAGAAAATAGTTATTTTAAATTGTAATAATATCTGATAATATTACTGTTTTACTGTATTTTTTATCAAATAAAACCAGCCTCGGAAAGCATAAGAGACTTAATTCAAAAAAAAACAATTTTTTTTTTTTTTTATGTTTAACGAACTCATATTTTTTATGATTATTATTATATATTTATTTATTTTTTTATTTTTTAAGTCTTATCTCACCAAGGTCATCAGTTTACGGATGCACCTCTATTAAAATTCTTAAATATTTTTTTTTCATGTTATGGCTGATATTATAAAATTCTTTAATATTTTATGCATAATATTATATTATATATAATAAAACAACAAAAAAAATTATGTTTTTGCCACAAGTGAATTAAGCTGGAGTAGTAAAAGAATTTTAACATAAAAAAAAAAATCACAAATCAGCTTTCAAATCCAAACAATAAGTTTCACTGTTCCAGAGTCAGAATTATACCCTTATTGAGTGCTAAGACAGTCAAGTCATTGTCCTCCGATCAGATGCCTGTGTAGTTTGAATGCAGCTTGCCTTCCTGTGGCCACCCTCTTTTTTATGCACATAAAAATGGAAGTATAACTCCACTCGCCATTAAGAAAGGACGTCATACCGAACAGAATGCAACCCAAACCAAACCATAAATCACAGTGTAAACACCAGTGTTTGTCTGTGGAGCGAGGCGGGCTCACGAGTGTGTTTGCCCACCTGTGCATGTGTCATCGTTTGGGCGTACATTATTCAGGGCCCTGACGGCACTCGTGATGTCGTCTCAGTGGCGACAATGACCATGGAGACCATGAGGTATGAAGCCAATGGTTGGGTTAATTGTCTCTTGTTCACAATAGATGTTTGGACTGGGACGGCCCCATAAAGTTCACAGTGTTTGAATGCAGTGATGCGCCCAGTGTTTTATAGCATACCAAGGTGATCCAGAGGGCAAAGGATGTGTGTGCCAGCGTGGGTGTGCGTTTTCAAGTTTACCGATGCATAAGTGTGTGTTTATTCGTACTCGTGCGCCTTGGCTGATTGTGTACTGGTACGTTTCAAAGATGTAAATTAGTCAGTAAGAGGCTGGTGGATCTTTGTGCCCTTTTTTCTTGTTTGTTTAACCAGAGGCCAAGACAGGAAGCCAGCCCACACAACTCGCTGTCCCCATGGTAACCTCTCTGTTGCCTGTGACACATTCACAGTCTCTGGCCTCTTGAAGATGGAGACAGTCAGGTGGATGGGCACAAGCCATCAGTGCATATGTGATTCCAATTGATAGTGTGGGTCCGTGTTGGCCCCACTTTATATTAAGTGGCCTTAACTTCTATGTACTTACATCAAAAATTAAGTACAATGTACTTATTGTGTTCATATTGTATTGCAAAACACTTTTGCTGCTATTAAGGTGGGATACGGGTAAGGTTAGGGACAGGTTTGGTGGTATGGGTAAGGTTTAAGGGTGGGTTAAGGTGTAAGGGATGGGTCAACTGTGTAATTATAAATGTAATTACAGAAATTAATTACAGATGTAATTACATGCAGGTATTTTTAAAATATAATAGTACAATGTAAAAACATGTATGTACACAATAAGTGCATTGTACCAAATTATTAATTTAAATGTAAGTACATAGTTGTTAAGGCCACTTAATATAAAGTGGATCCCCATAGTGTTTGTTTACAGAAGTCATATTTGAATATCAGTCTCATTTTATTAGATTATGTCAATGTACGGCAAGCTAAATCAATTGGAATTGTGCTTTGATGAAGCGTAATTATGCGTGTCAGGCTCATAACGTATGATTACATACTCAGTACTCACCGTATGATTCTGTCCTCTGTTCCACAGGACAGCTTGTTTCACAAAGCAGAAGTAATATGGTGGTGCCTGGAGGACAGAAAACAGGTTTAGATAGTACTGATGTTGACACTAATTAGTCTTGTTTGCTAAGATAAACATGTCTATTATTATTGCTCATATACTTTGGGTTAAAGTGTTTTCTGAACGTCAGTGCATAACTCATTCTGCACTATTTGTGCTATGGACATTAATCGTGTGGCTATTACTTTTCTTAGTTAGGTGTTTTCAGGACCCCCAAAATGATGAACCAAAAAGCCTCTTTCTAAAATATGAACAAAAAAGCCTCTTCTTAAAATATGAATGCAGCTGCATACGTTCATATTTACAGAAGAGAAAAATAGCAAGCATGATATAATGAATACATCCAAGAAAATTTTATATTTATTTATATTGTTCAAAAATATGATGTAGGTAAGTTTTTTTTTTTTTAAAGAAGTATTTTATGCTCACAAATACTGCATTTGTTTGATCAAAAATACAGCAAAAACATTGTGAAATATTAGTACAACTTAAAATAGCTTTAACTTTAAAAAGTAATTTATTTCCCATGATGGCAAAGCTGAATGTTCAGCATTCATTACTCTGATCCTTCAGAAATCATTTTTAATGTGCTGATTTGGTGATCAAAAACTATTTTATTATTAATAATAATATCAATGACAGTTTTGCTACATAATATTTTTTGTGGAGACTTTGATACATTTGTTCAGTTTTTTTTATGTATAGAAAGTTAAAAAGAATAGAATGTATTTAAAATGTTTTACTGTCACTTTTGCTCAATTTAATGTATCCTTAATAATCCTGAATAAAAGTATTAATTTCTCAAAAAAAAAAAAAACCTTTCTGACCCCAAACTTTGGAACAGTAATGTTGATACATTTTAATAACAACCTATTCTTAAATAAATAAATAGTTTGCTTTTATATTTTCAAATCATTAAAATATCTAGCAAAATTTTCAATTTGTTTTAACTATATATATTTGTTATTTGTATAATCCTGAAGCAGACATCAGTCAGCAAGCATTCTCAGTTAAACAAATGTATCCATGTTGTTAAAAAAAAAGACAGGCAGTTAAATATGATGAATTAGTAAGTTGATAGGAGTCATTTTTTTCAGGTCCAAAAATAAATGTTGTAATATCTCTTTTCTCTTAAATTGTCCAAAAAGACCCTCTAACACCCCACTACACCTGTCCAACAATGCAATGAGTGGGAAAATGCATTAGCTCTTTCTGGCCAGCAAGCAGTCACTCAACAATCACCCAGAACGTCCTAGCAACCTCATAGCGTCGTGCTAAATACCTCCAAACACCTTAGAAATTGCTGGACAATACTTTGACAATTATCTACAACACCCATTGTGGCGGACAGTTTTGCACAGGAAAGTGTCAAAAAATTAAAAGATGAAGATCTGAAGAATCTTTCTTATTCAATCACCTCAGAGTTTGTGCACAAACATTGGCTACACTAACATGACCACACACACACTCAACTGTGATTCATAGACCTCCTTCTCAGAATGTCAGTTGACCCTCTGTCTTTGCCTGAGAGCTGTGTTGCATGTCAATAGTGAATACTGACCACTGCACCAGCCTTTCGGAGGAAGTTCATCAAGCCCTCATCAGCTATATTTGCCTTTAGCTGTGATACAGCCAGCCTGTGGGGGTCTCAGCTCCATCGCTCAGATCCCTTTTTCTTAAGTACATAGTTGTTAAGGCCACTTAATATAAAGTGGATCCCCATAGTGTTTGTTTACAGAAGTCATATTTGAATATCAGTCTCATTTTATTAGATTATGTCAATGTACGGCAAGCTAAATCAATTGGAATTGTGCTTTGATGAAGCGTAATTATGCGTGTCAGGCTCATAACGTATGATTACATACTCAGTACTCACCGTATGATTCTGTCCTCTGTTCCACAGGACAGCTTGTTTCACAAAGCAGAAGTAATATGGTGGTGCCTGGAGGACAGAAAACAGGTTTAGATAGTACTGATGTTGACACTAATTAGTCTTGTTTGCTAAGATAAACATGTCTATTATTATTGCTCATATACTTTGGGTTAAAGTGTTTTCTGAACGTCAGTGCATAACTCATTCTGCACTATTTGTGCTATGGACATTAATCGTGTGGCTATTACTTTTCTTAGTTAGGTGTTTTCAGGACCCCCAAAATGATGAACCAAAAAGCCTCTTTCTAAAATATGAACAAAAAAGCCTCTTCTTAAAATATGAATGCAGCTGCATACGTTCATATTTACAGAAGAGAAAAATAGCAAGCATGATATAATGAATACATCCAAGAAAATTTTATATTTATTTATATTGTTCAAAAATATGATGTAGGTAAGTTTTTTTTTTTTTAAAGAAGTATTTTATGCTCACAAATACTGCATTTGTTTGATCAAAAATACAGCAAAAACATTGTGAAATATTAGTACAACTTAAAATAGCTTTAACTTTAAAAAGTAATTTATTTCCCATGATGGCAAAGCTGAATGTTCAGCATTCATTACTCTGATCCTTCAGAAATCATTTTTAATGTGCTGATTTGGTGATCAAAAACTATTTTATTATTAATAATAATATCAATGACAGTTTTGCTACATAATATTTTTTGTGGAGACTTTGATACATTTGTTCAGTTTTTTTTATGTATAGAAAGTTAAAAAGAATAGAATGTATTTAAAATGTTTTACTGTCACTTTTGCTCAATTTAATGTATCCTTAATAATCCTGAATAAAAGTATTAATTTCTCAAAAAAAAAAAAAACCTTTCTGACCCCAAACTTTGGAACAGTAATGTTGATACATTTTAATAACAACCTATTCTTAAATAAATAAATAGTTTGCTTTTATATTTTCAAATCATTAAAATATCTAGCAAAATTTTCAATTTGTTTTAACTATATATATTTGTTATTTGTATAATCCTGAAGCAGACATCAGTCAGCAAGCATTCTCAGTTAAACAAATGTATCCATGTTGTTAAAAAAAAGACAGGCAGTTAAATATGATGAATTAGTAAGTTGATAGGAGTCATTTTTTTCAGGTCCAAAAATAAATGTTGTAATATCTCTTTTCTCTTAAATTGTCCAAAAAGACCCTCTAACACCCCACTACACCTGTCCAACAATGCAATGAGTGGGAAAATGCATTAGCTCTTTCTGGCCAGCAAGCAGTCACTCAACAATCACCCAGAACGTCCTAGCAACCTCATAGCGTCGTGCTAAATACCTCCAAACACCTTAGAAATTGCTGGACAATACTTTGACAATTATCTACAACACCCATTGTGGCGGACAGTTTTGCACAGGAAAGTGTCAAAAAATTAAAAGATGAAGATCTGAAGAATCTTTCTTATTCAATCACCTCAGAGTTTGTGCACAAACATTGGCTACACTAACATGACCACACACACACTCAACTGTGATTCATAGACCTCCTTCTCAGAATGTCAGTTGACCCTCTGTCTTTGCCTGAGAGCTGTGTTGCATGTCAATAGTGAATACTGACCACTGCACCAGCCTTTCGGAGGAAGTTCATCAAGCCCTCATCAGCTATATTTGCCTTTAGCTGTGATACAGCCAGCCTGTGGGGGTCTCAGCTCCATCGCTCAGATCCCTTTTTCTTTTCACTCACTCTCGGACACTCTCATCTATCTGACCTGTGGCCCAGGGCTCCAACAGAGACTCATCCATCACCACAGACATCTCACAATTCCTCTGTCTATGCTTGTCCCTGTTCACTGAGGTCACGTATTTCACTCCTCTAAGGTCATCAGTCTCACTGTGGCAGATGCCAGAGCTTCTGAGTCAGCTTCAGCCTGGCAGACTGGTGGTTTTTCCTCTCTTTCACAGTGGTCACACACTGGGGCAGGGAATTGTGCATTCTGAAGCCACCAGCCCACCTGTGGGTGATGAGTGGGACCTGCAGAGTTGGACCAAAGAAAGAATATTGAACGCCTGCTTGAACCTGTCCATTGATAAGAATTAGGAAAATCACTATTGACAGGTTGCGGCATTGTTCTCTTTTTTTTTTTGTACAAAACAGTTGGATTTAACCACATTTGAAGTCATTTTAAAATGCTGATAAATGTGCATGTGACCACATCACAGATTTTAACCATGCCTGGTTATGTAGAAGCTTTAGGACACACATTATTTAGTAGAGATGCACATATTTATCCAACAACAATTTGATTAATTCAAGATAAAGCGATGCAATGTGAAATCTGGAATTATGATTCAATCCAATTATTTTGGAATGATTCATAATTATTTCCAAAAATAAGCTGAAGACATAAAATGTAACTGGGGAACATATGTATATATAAAAGTTGCTAAATAGTTGAAAAAAATGCTTTAATTGACATTCACAGTCTCAAAAAAAAAGATAATTTATTATTGATTCAATAAAAAAATGGACTGTAAATTAACACAAATGTTAAGTAAACTGTTAATATAATGGTTTATAATAGATTTGCATGTCATGTAACAAAAACATTTACTGAAGCAATAATTAAAGCATAAAGTCTGTCATGTACAGCGTAAAATTACCATCTTAAAGGGCCAGAAAATTAAAAACTATTTATTATTGGGATAAACTACTGTATGTAATAAACAAATAATCATCACAACTCATGGTCATTAAAGCACATTTTTATATACATTCTCCAAATATTCCAGAAAACACATAACTCACTTTGCTCAAAAGATGCACAATTGCACATAAATATGAATAACGACGAAATCTGTGCATTTACTTCTTCCCATATACAAGTGTAATATATGTACATGGTTGCTACAGAATACCATAATAAAAAATCATCATATAGATAGTATTAACATATGCACATAAAGTATACACATTTTATTATGTGGATTTTATATTATAAACTTCATCTAGCCAGAGAATGTATATACATAAAAATGATATATCGCCTTATATGACAATATCACTCTTGATGTCATATATTACATTTCTGTATGGGTTTAATCTCACATGCTTAGTGTCTGTTGCATGCAATCTGTGACAGCCTCTTTAACACATTAGGTATTATTATAGTTCTGTAATCAAATCATTGAATTTGTAGATACATTTTTACAATTCTAATCATCAGTTTTACCATCTTTACAGCATTTGAATAGCTAATTAAACCTAAGGGACCAGAGCTGAGAATCACCGGTGCCATAGAGTTGAAAATGACTCCTCTACCTGCATCTGAACATCACTGCAGACAATATTCTTAACTAATGCCTCTTACAGATAAAATGCCCTGCCGTTTATGCTTGTCTTTTTATGCTC
Organism: Sinocyclocheilus anshuiensis; assembly: GCF_001515605.1. Classification (NCBI taxonomy): domain Eukaryota; kingdom Metazoa; phylum Chordata; class Actinopteri; order Cypriniformes; family Cyprinidae; genus Sinocyclocheilus; species Sinocyclocheilus anshuiensis. Next base: position 287,301 of record NW_015552565.1, read on the forward strand.
TTCACCTAAACAACTGCTGGATGATGCACAATGACCAAATCCCGGAGCTGAATTGCGGCCCTTGTTACACAATAACTTCTCTTCGCCCTAATTACTCCTTGAACGTGAATTCAAGTATGTTTGGATCCATATGGGTGATCCTGAGGCTGCAGAGCACAGAGATTAGACAGAGAACACTAGAGATCAGAAGAAAATAGTGCTTGTGTTTTTGTGAATGAGGACAGTAATATTCAGTCTTCACAGATTGGCAAAGGGACGGACAAGACCAGCAGACCTCCTGAGACCCTAAGACACATTAAAAGTCAAAACACCACAGGCTGCGTTTAAACATCAGGAGGGCAGCTTGGGTGAACAGCGGCCTTGATTAGATGTCATATTCATGTCGTAATCCAACACCCTGCCTTAGAGGTCACAGGGTGACGGTCTTATTTCAGTCGGAGCTCTCGAGCAAACATAAGCGGGTCTGTACTGAGTCTAGTCAGCCCACACCATTCTGCTCTCCTCTCTGAACTTCTCATCATTGAGATCCGTATTGAAATTGGACAGGCGTGATTGGTGCTTTCTGTATTCCATCGTCCAATTCACCAGATGAGATTAGGCCAATTCCAGGCAGATGGGCTTTCCATTGCCTCAGTGTCTCAGGGGCGCAGCAGAGCCCCTGTCCTTTGGGCTTTTCCTGTCAGGGAGACTGTTTACCATTGCATCACAGACTGAGGCCAGACAGGAAATGCTCCTTGACTGGTCCAGGGACACAGGAAATGTGAAACTTGTCAAAAACAAGTAGGTGGAAGAAGGAAGATCAAATTACTTGATGTACTAATAAGCAAAGTGGTCCTTTCTTCTCCTCCCTCACCATCTCTTTCTTTCTTGGCTTGTGGGCCATCTGTCCATTTCTTGAGGAAACTTCTTGCATATTTTCCAGTTATTACAAACTGTATTACATAAGATGTACATAAGATTTAATCAATGTTTATGGATGATCATTGAAGCGATGAGTCAGGGACCAGATGATCACGTTGTATTGGCCATATTTCATGGGCTGATATGTACAAACACACAAGCACACTTTTATCTTTTTAACAAATCTCAGTTGTCCTCCTCTGGACACAATAAATGCTGAGAGACACAAAATGTTAAGTGAATTAGCAGTGACATGCAGGATGGGAAGTGCTGTACAAATACATTTTCAGATGGTCACGGAAAAAAGAATAAAGGGTTGATCTTGAGATTTTAAGAATCATTATCAGGAACGTTTACGTGAAAATTGTGATTAATCACAAAATCAATATTTTTACCCAGCTCTGAAAATTGTTGTGTAGCTTTTGCCACTGATCCTTCCACAATCCTTTCCTTAAAGGGACAGTTCACCAAAAATGAAATTTCGGTCATCAGTTATTCACCATTATGTCGTTCCAAACCCATAAGAATTACGTTCAACTTCAGTTCATTCAAATTATGTTATTTTAATGAAATCTGAAGGATTTCTGACCCTTGGTTGTTCGCCATATAAAGCTCTCGTGTCTCTTCAGAAGACTTAAGTCACTCAATTCATATGAACTACTTTTACAATACCTTTATGAACTTTTTGAAGTGTCCATGTTGAGTTGACAGAAATCTCTCAGGTTTTATTAAAAATATCTTAATTTGTTGTGTTTTGAAAATGAGCAGGGTCTTATGGGTTTGGAATGACAAGAGGGTGAGCAGTTAATGACAGAATTTGTATTTTTGGGTGAACTATCCCTTTAAGAACTCATCAATCTGAACAACAAAAAAGGAACAAAATATTCCCAATTGATGACTGATAGTAATTCAGCCTAGATAGACAAACTTTTCAGTCTCAGTTGAGTTGATATAAGCAGATCACTGTCTAGGCTTATAGAGCAATCTCTGACAAACCACATTACACAGACATCCACAACAAGAGAATTACCAAGATAATGCACAACAAACACACACCCTAACATCATCCACACACAACCTTACAACACAGAACATCAATCAAAACACAAAAGCACCACGAACACGAGGAAATCCTTTCCCCCCCAAAACAATGAGGTCTTCAAAATGCAACCCTATTAATAGTCTACAAAAGGGGCAGGCCTTGATCCCCAGCATGGAGGAGACCGGTGTAAAAAGCATGCACAAAACCAACGGCCCACTGCAGCTCGCCGGGTCAGCTATGATGAGCCATGAATGTAACCGTCCAACCAATCTGGCTTAATAGTGTTCATCCTCGCCACCTTTGCAGAGCCAATGGTGTGTGTACGTGTTGACTCGGAGGGTCAGAGGGGCTCCACAGATTCTGTGACCCCGAAAGGAGACCGGAGAATCAGAAGCGGACCCCCACTGCTTGGACAGAGCCTTCTTTATGCCCTAATCTGCTAGCATCAGAGATCAATATGGTTAGTGGTACCGCTACAATAGCAGGAGCAGGAGTTAGCACCTTGCCCAATTTCAGAGGCTCTCTGGGGGGGCATAAAGCCGAAGTTTGCCTTGCCCGTCACTGACCTCTGGCACAGCCGCACCCCAGCAGCTAACCTGCTTTACATTCATTATGGAAACCTGGGCAGATGCTCCGATTTCAGGCCTGCTGTCGCCTTCTCTCTTGTCCCTGCTTCCTCATCCTCTCAACATGGGGTCGATTTGAAGTGCTTTTTCATTTCAAAGCAGAGATCAGGGATCCACTGACAGGCCAAGCTTAATGTTATCCATGCAAAAGGGTTTTGAAGAACCCTGGTGTGGTGGAGACTCACCGTATTTCTCCAGCGCTGGGGTCTGGAGCTCAGAAGCCAGGCCTGGCTGTTGATTCGTCTCCCAGGGTGACTGATACCAGGTTGAGTGCCTCCGACAGAATGAGGTTTCCAGCTGTATATGTGTCTTTTAGGTCCTTCCTCAGTTGTCAACATGCTAGGTTTTCTGTAACGCAACTTTTTTACTCTCAAACTTCAAGTTATTTGTGGTTATTTGGACAGAATGAGTTGTTTCGGCTCCTGTTGTCCTCGTAATCCAGCCAATTTGGTCTTGCGCTCTGGAATGAAAGCTCATTGCTTCTGTTAATTATTATACTAAACCAGTCAGGTGAGTCATCTTTATTGAAAATTAAGAAATGTACACACACAAACCCAAAACAGTGGATGGCAGCAGTAGACAAAGGGCTTTTCAGAGCATGGAAAGAATAGGCAAGGATCAGGTTCTGTCCTGCTACATGCATAAATCTGCCGTCATGCTTAATTACATTACTGAGGATTTACAGAGTCGTTTTAAGGAAACCACACACACTATCAGTCCCACAAATCAAAGCTCATTAGTGGGAATGTGTGTGAGTGTGTGTTTCCCTCTCTTGCATGTCAGTGGGACTGCTTTCTATCTGCCGTTTTAATCATATCTCATTAGTGTGAGAGGATTTCAAGGATTGAAGTTGTCTTATGCTCGTTCATTCTTCAGCTGGGGCCAAATATTCAGGAGAAACATTAACCAAACTACTAATGTGAGCTTGTTGCCCTGGTGACTACTAGAAACGTCAACAGTATGCAAACATACAAACTTTTCTGGTTTTGGTTGGGTACAAGAAATAGAGAATATCAACAGGAAAACAATCAGAATAAGGGTCAACGATATATATGATATGTCCATGATAAATTAAAGGAAAAAAGCCGTGTTTAGAAGTGTACTGTTTGGATTCATGTTGATTTCATATAAATTAAAAAATCTTTTATACTATTTTAAAAAAGTGTACATTGTACTTACAATATATTTACTGACTCTCAAAAGTCAAGTGGCATAAATCTCAAGTACAAAATAATATATATTCCTTGCACCCAAAAACATGCGAGTATCTCAATAATTATTTCCCAAAAATTATACTTTATAAGTAATTTTTTTTTTAAATCATGAATTTTTAATTCATAAATATCTTTACCATGCTTCATTACAAAAAGATTTTAAGAGACTTTTTTACACTGACACATAGTCATGGGGGTCTGTAGGGGTCCTTTCTATGATATGATTTCCTTATTATTATTTAATTTTTAATTTTATTTATTTATTTGTTTGTTTGTTTATTTATTTTTTTATTTTTTTGGTTGAACCACATGACTTTTTGGAGGACAAAATTATTTCAAATATAGATTTCTTCATTGTGGTATCAAGACACCTGTATTTTTTATACCCCAAAAATATCAAAATTAATTTAAAACAATTTAAATTGAATTAACTTGACAGAGATTGTTGCAAGGTATTCTGGGTAATCCAGATGCAACAAAGCCAGTTGCTAAGGCACTTGCAGAAAAATGCTTTGTCAGAGAAATGTTTCCTAGAGAGAAAAGCAGTGTTTAGCTATTTAATGGCTCAGAGTAAATATAGTTGTTGCCCTTCGTTTGCAGAGCCATAACTTAACTTTATAAGCAAAAAATAGGACAAAGAATCAGTGATAAATGCGTATCAAGCTCTGAACCAAAATTCACCAGTCCTGGAATGTGCATATAAGACTTTGAAATATGCATCTTAGAATCATATGAAACCCTAAGTAAATGTCTTTAGTGAATACGATCTAGCCATTCTACCAGGTATTGTTAGCTTAAAAGCTGTGGGACAAAAGCTGGTGGTTCTGGGTTTATCCCATCTCAGCAGGACACCCGAACCCCCTGTGGGACTAACTCACTCTAGTCCTAAACTTCATCTCGGCATGAGAGCCCACACTGGGCCGTTATACACCCGTACCATCAATCTGTCAAACCAGAACAGACACATGAACTACAATAAGGCCTCCCTGCATCTCTGCTTTAATGTTCCCTCTTCACAATATGGTCTTTGCGACACTATATCAGTGAAGCTACTTCTACCCCACTGAGTGATGCTGCTTGGGAAAAATAACTGTGACATATATCTCGACCTGAGCTCATAATGTGGCATTATAGGAATATTCAAGGGTCAATAACATCTTGATTATCAAACACACACACACACACACACTCAAATCCATTCATCACTCGTTTCTTTCAAACAAAACGAAAAAAAAAAAAATTCAGATAAGTCACTTGCAATATAATATTGCAATAATACAACAAAATATTTTGGATTATTTACAAATAGAAATGTGTTTAAAAAGTTTATAATTTACTACATTAATTCTTCTGTTTCTGTCATTTTTATAGTCGTTTTAGGCATTTAGTTGTAAAATTGGATAGAACTTGAAAGAAAATGTAGGGGTTTTTTTCACACTAAAAAGATTTGGAAATATTCTGAAAGATTAGGAAGTTGACTTGTTGCCTCTCTGCCCTATAAACGCATTTGCACATGAAAGTACTTACCGAAACTGATTTCAGGCAGGATTCTTCTCAGGTAGCATTATCCAGTGATCTACAACTAAACAGAGAGAGCTATGGTGGTAATCAAGCTAATATTTAATTACTGAAATACTAATTACTCGTTAAAAAGTCTACAGTGGAAAAAAAAATTATGCAAAAACCTAAATTTATACTCAAACTGACCGCCAACTGCAACCTTCAAAATCCAGTTTATCCTTTGCTTAGCTATTCAATTAAAGTAATAGTTCACCAAAAAATAAAACTAATCTTTTACTCACCCTCATGTAATTCCAAACCGTATGACTTCATTCTGCAGAACACAAAAAAAGGACATTTGGAAGAATGTTGGTAACCAAACCATTTTGGTCCTATTTTATGCACATATTGGAACGACATGAGGGTGAGTAAATCATGACAGAAGTCTCTTTTTTAAGTGAATTATCCCTTTAACAGACTAGAAACTGAATGAAAACAACTGGGATACAACTGTTTTTGAGAAAGTAAATGAAGTCTTGATTGCCATAAGTGCACATGCTACATGAAAAAAAAAATAATAATTTAGCTTGTCAAGAATGACAAAAGATGCTAAAATTCATGCATTAAACACCTAAAAAAGACGTTTGCAGTGTTTAGCGTTAACACATATGTGAGCACATATATGACTGAGAGGCGCAGCTAATTGAGGGAATGCGCAGAGGCGAGAAACTGCGAACATCCAAACAATATCTGGCCTGTACTCACTCCTGGACAGGCTATTCACCCCATCTACAAGTAAAGAAGAAAAGAGAACTCCAAACTCTCTATAAAGCCCTTTCAGTAGTGATTTGTTATTCTCCTCTTTTTCCCCCCTTACTCTCCTAAACAGTCAAAAGAAGAAGAAAAAAAATGTGGGATGGGGCTTTTGTGGGAGGAGGCCTGAATAAATTTTACATACTCAAGGCAGCGTACATAGTGATTGCCGCTTCCCCTAAAACTTTATTTTCTCTCTCTCGCTCCCCTTCTTTTTCTTTTTTCCAGAAAACACTTTCCTTGCTGAATGGGCACCTATTAGTGACTCCATTATGGAGGCAGGGCACTTCAATTGCTCCTGGCTGTGAGGCTGTATGGCAAAGCCTCAGGCTCAGCGTAACCCACCCCGAACAGCCTCCCGCGGTCCACACTCACTGTATTGATAGGTAGACGCAGTGTGGAGTTGGTTGATGTGCACGAATTGGGAGGGGTTGGGAAGGGGGGCCTCATTCTCCTTTTTTTGTGATCTCCAGGTGCTTTGGGAGAAAGTGTGGCTTTGAAAGACGGAGAGAGAATGTAGAAAAAGAGTTAGAGGTTGTGAATTGTGCCATGCTTTCCACACTAGTGACTTAAAACCAGAATGCAATGTTCAACATGCATTAGCTGATCTCCATAATAATACCTCCTAACCCCGATGTACACATATACAACATTTCCCAGCCCCCCGACCAAATACATGTTTGACCTGAGGTAACACACATTATGCGCCGCACTGAAAGAAGGTAACTCCTAGATTACTAGTAGATAACTAGAGTTGTTTGGCTTCAACACAAGAAAAGAAAACTGTTATTATATCTTGTTAATTAGGGCTGAGACTCCTTCGCATAAAGAATTAATTCTGCACTGCAGGGCCTAACATGTCCAGACATGTTTTGTTAACTTAATTTCAATGTTGATATTTAATATTTAGCTTTATTTTTATTAGAATTTTAGTGTTTTTTTGTAGTATTTCATCTAATATTTATAATTTATTTCAGCTTTAAAAAAATCGATTTTGAATTGTTTAATTGCTTTAGTTAACAATAAGAAGAGTTGTAAAGCCTTAAGAGCTAGTATATTTAGTATATAGAGGATTGAAGTTATGAATAGACTCAAATCTGTTGATTCAGTTTACCAAAATACTTGTTCATATTCATTTGGGTACTCTTTTTGTAGATTACATCATTACACCAGCAGGTGGCAAAGAGTGAATATTATGAGTATTATGAGAATTCTTTTAATCATTCAACTCGACAGATTCATTCAAAAACATCACCTCTGAATTTCATTTCATGAAGTTTCATTTAAAAAAGACAGCAGCTTTACTATTGGATAACGTATATGTTAGATTGCAATGTTTATTATAAGAGCTCACTTTGCCTTCCTTTTTTTCCTTAAAGGGGTCATATGATGCGATTTCAATTGTTCCTTTCTCTTTGGAGTGTTACAAGCTCTAGAAAATGAGTCAATCAACTTATGTAAATGAATCAAACATTAAAAAAATGAATCAAATATTAATGAAAATGTTAATATTTATATCATTCTGTTTTATTTGAGTATATTTGTTCTATTCTAAAAGTATGTATAATATTTAAAATATAATAATAATACTATAAAATTATTTTTATTATACTTATTTATTTATATATATAAATTTAATTAAAATAAAACTATAATGTTATTATATAATGAACAGTTATTTTTATTACATTTATTTTATTAACATTACTGAACCTTATTATTATTGTTATTATAATTCTGACACAGTAATTCCTACTGAAAAAAAGAGTAAGACCCACAGTGAACAATTAAGAGAGAATATAATAAAAGGAGAGAGAAAAATGACAGAGGAAGAGTTTTGGCAAATCCTTTTTTTGTTTCCTTGTCTTTTTTTCCACAACTCTACCAAACTCCTCCATTAAACCTGCCAACCTCCATGTTCTCCATATTTCTTTACTCAACCTGATTGTGTTTCCAGATTCAGTATCTCTGCTATATAATAATCCATATGGCATCCGTGTTCTGCATCCCACATCGAATTCACGTGCCACTGAGAAAGCAGGCCGGCCGGCATTTCTTTAGTGTGCCTGTGATGAAAGGGCAGCACATTAGTCTTGTGTGTGAGTATGATCATGTTTTTGTGATTAGGGTAGTCTGATGGTGTGTGTGTGTTTGTGTTTGCTATAAAGGAATGGAGAGGGCTTCAGCTGGGTGAAAATGGAGAAGGGGGGCTATGTCTGTTTTGGGGAAGTCTGAGAGTTCAAATGGGCTTGTGTGTGTTTATGTGTACGTGTGTGTATGTGTGTGTGTGTGGTTTAGGAGAGAGACTAGAGTTTAGAAAGAAGAGCTCTATGTTGAGTATGCAGTTATTGTTTAGCCATGCTTACCTCCACGGGGAACCATCTGCTCCCTGTCAATGCGTCACCTGCTCTCTGAGCCGTCGCCACGGAAACTGGGGGAGGAGGATTAAGAGAGGCTAGGCCTCTGAGGGGAGGGCCCATCCAGGAATATGGAGGAGGTTGCCCCGGGAAACATCTAAAAGAAACTTGAAAAATGTCACCCTCTGCTGGTTAAACTACATGCAGAGGCTATCAGCAGGCCCATACTGACCGATATGCACAAGGGGGAGTTGCTTGTTTAAATATTGAGGTTGTATGTATGGATGTGACAGCAAATCAATTTGCTGGTGTCGAATGACAAATTCATCTATCTGTGATCTGAGTTACCTAACGGTGATAATATAGGTGAGAACAAGCTAGGATAGAGCACTAGACAGTACAAACAAATGTCTTTATGTTTGTGCATTACAGGAGGTGTGTCACTGGAAGCAGCCTATCGTATCACAGAGTTCTAATAAACAGACACGGCTCCTGTGCATTCAGTCCAGAGTCAAAGCAAACAGTCTGAAGATGCACTGAAAGAGTCTTGCGTGGGAGAGACCCATTACAAACACACACCAGAACCATTTCAACTGTCTGTCTATCTGTATCTATCGTTAGTTTTACCCTTCTATTTAATGCCTGCCTTTATCTATCTATCTATCTATCTATCTATCTATCTATCTATCTATCTATCTATCTATCTATCTATCTATCTATCTATCTATCTATCTATCTATCTATCTATCTATCTATCTATCTATCTATCTATCTATCTATCTATCTATCTATCTATCTATCTATCTATCTATCTATCTATGTTTTATCTTCCTCTCGTCATTCTCATGTCCTATCTTCCTGTCTACCTGTATCTATTCATCTATCATTATGTTTGTCTGTCTCTCTCTTTCTTTATCTATCAACCTGGCACTGTAAACAATCAATAAATTTAAATGCTACAAATTAAATATGAATTAGGCTCTATTACCACAGAAAATAATTTTGACTCATCCATCAGTGTGTAAAAATAAACAATTTATATATGTTAAAACAAAACTGAGGTCAATATGACACACAGTTGCCCCTTAGACATCCATTGTAGGTGGATTTCTGTCAATATATTTTGTGTTGTATGTCTTGTTTTTACAAACTGAAATTATTAACAACAAATCACATTTATTTTCTGTGGTAACTGACAGCATGCCACAGATACTGCCCATAGAGGTCAAGTTGTATTTACCCAGAGCATCCCTTTAACATTCAAATCTAATATCAACACAGACATGTTATTGCTGTGATCCTGCTTAGATTTGGGTTTAAGGGAAGGGTGTGAAACCACCACTTCTCAGTCACACAAGAACACTCACCTGGAGACAATCAGGAAGCGGAGGGGACGATTTGAGTGACAAGAGAAAGTGATGGCAGTGTGCGGAGAAAACATGCCTTTGTGTTTGCTCAAGAGAGGATGGAGGGACGTCCCCGACCACCAAGCCATGATCAGAAGCCCACGTCCCTTCACCGCTGGGCTCGTCAGGTAACCATCGTGCTGAGCGCACTCTAATACCCAGGGGAGTGTTTCGTCACTCATTCTGTGTGCTGATTATTACTCAGACTGACCACAGAAGTGCTGCTGTTAACATTCCCGCCCTGAGGCTAGTAAACCCTGTATCTTATCTCTCCTGATGTCTCATGCCTGCACCAACATTGTTACTTTCAAACTGCCAGACGGATCACAACTGAATAGAACAGGCTTTTGAGATAGTCCACAAGCTTTTATGACTTTGGTTAAAGTAGCTTTTGAAAAGCCAAACTAATAATCAATGTATTACCATGTATAATGAATCTGAATGTGATATTGAATTTATACAGCTGTTCAATTAAAAAGAAGCTCATATTAAGTTTTTGTAGACACAATGTTGCCAGTCTATTTTTGCTCGGCCAAAGAAAATAGTTCTAAACTAAACTAAAGCAGAAAATATTGCATTTCTCTGAGTAGTAGCAGTGTTTCGTTCCTCAGTGAATCAGTTTTTTTGTGACTGAATCAATGACTATGGCTAAATTCAGACATGACAGTCATGACAAACTAATATACTCTTGGTATTCCTGCCATATCTTTATAGTAAAAGTAGTATGCTCTTCCGAAGCCATTCACTTGTTTCGTTGATGAATGAGTTAGTGTTTTAAAAACAAATCATTTGAGCAAATCAGTGGCTCACTAAAAAAGGCTGTGGCTGAATTTGAAATAGCAACTACTCTTGTTATTGCTTATAGTAAGATCAGTATGCTCTTTCAAATTTTGCAAGTCACTTGTTTTGCTGATGAATGAATTAGTGTTTTTAAATGAATCAATTGAGTGAATTAGAAGACTGGCTGAGTTCTGAATAGCATACTACACTACTCTTGCTGTTTTTCATAGTAAGATTAGTATGCTGTTCTGAATTCAGCAAGTCACTTGTTTCATTGATGAATTAATATTTTTAAATGAATCATATGAGTGAATCAGTGACTCATTTAAGACTATAGGTGCATCCCAATTTGCATACTTATGCACTATCCTGTTCCATTTTTAGAATAAACAGTGTGATAAGTGTGTTTACACTGAAAATTCCAAAAAAACAAAAGCGCATTTCAAATGCCCAGATGATGCACTTAATTAACTGAAAAAAAAAAAAATGAACTGTGGAATGTTGGATATCATACACTCAACAGACTCCATTTTTGGATGACAACATAGTGCCTAGTGCATAATATAAGTGCATAGCGTATAGTGTGTCATTTAGGTCACAGCTTATGGCTGAATTCTGAATTATTAACACACTGCTCTTGCTATTTCTCATAGTAAGATTAATATGTTATTCTGAATTCTGAAAGTCACTTTTGGTTGATTAATGAATTAGTGTTTTTTTTTCTAAAATCAGCTGAGTGAATAATTAAATGACTCTTATAAAGACAGGCACTTGTTTCATTCTTGAATGAATCAGTGTTTTGAACAAATCAGTTGAGTGAATGATTAAATGACTCACTCATAATGATAGACACTTGTTTCATTCCTGAATTAATGAATTCACTTGTCTGTATGTAACCTGCAGAAAGAGTCAATGAAAAATTCAACAAATGCACAGAAAGACAGCCTGTCTGAAATAAATACAGACAAGCAGAGAGATATCAACAGTGAAAAGGACTGTATATCAGCAAAAATTTGAGAAGTGGAACTGTTGCATCACTGTGTTTACATAGTAGAGCTTCACTGCACAGCAAAATCCCCAGAGTTAAATCAACTTTTTACATATTGTCCCAATCTACAGAGTGTTAAAGTAAAACTGAAGCCGAGTTAAAGTTAATGGGATAATTAAGCAATTAATTAATTGATGAGTGAGCATTAGTAAAGAAAACCCGCTGTTAACAATGTTGAAGATGAACAACTACTGCTCAGGCTTTTAGACATGAAAACGTATCACATAATCCTCAACAGTGGTGACTCTGCTTCAGTGTTACTTTAACACTCTGTAGATTGGGACAATATGTACTCTGAGCAGAGTTGATTTAACTCTGGGGATTTAGCTGTGTGGGTGCAATAGGTGCTGCAGACAACTAAATAGAGCTCTGGAAAGAAAATGTAATATTATTATTTACTGGTATTATTTAGTGAAAAATAGCTTTAGCTTTCCATTGATTTCCCCTGTTCGATATAAGCTCTGTCCAACAACATGTCGCTATGTGTCATGCTATTGCAGAAAACCACTTGTGTCTGCAGAAAATGTGCTGGATTTTTTTCCCTCCTAAAATTTTTGTTCATCTTCATTAGCATTCCCGCTTTTCCTCTCTTTTGCCTGGCCTCTGGGTGAGCATGATCCTGGGAGAGAGGCTGTCAGGGCCACGTGTAGTGGGGGGCACCGCGCTGGGTGTAAAATTTGATTAAGCGGTGGGCGAGCGTGTCCGAGCGTGGCTGTTATGTGGACCAGCTCGCGCGGCTGTGGGTTCCCAGCGTGCCGTTTGGAGGTTAAGTGCCGTAGAAAAGACTCTCATTATCCCGAGTGAGAACTGCCCATGTGGCTGCCCGCTCGACCCCCCGCTCTCTCTCTCTCTTTCCTTCTTTCCATGTCCCTCTCTGTCACTCCCTCACTCATTCATCCTTCCTTCTCGAGCTGCACCGCTGAAAGCCTCTAAAACGTTTAATTCACTCTCCCTTGACCCTCTTTCGGCCCCCTCTCCTCTGCTGTCTCTCTCTAGTCTTTATGTGTAAGAAAAGAGCTCGTACAATAGCAGAGGAAGGGCCAGTGCAGATTCTTCAGCACCCCTGTGGACTCTGAGCCGAAGGCTGTGAGACAATCCACATGTGGAGCATGTGCAGAGGAGTTGTTCCTCATCCATCAGTCAAAACAGAGTTAATTTTAATTCTCTCAGTCCATCTCATGTCTTCCTCTCATTGAAGTGAGTTATGAATGCACAGATCTATTGTCCCTTATTAAGACACTATTACTGTTATGAATGCAGAGATCTACTATCCCTTATTAAGACGATCGTCACAATTACTGCTGATTTTACTTCGAGTTTGTTAGGTTTGTTCTCATCCCTTACCTTAAAGGGCAAGTTCACCCAAAAATGAAAATTCTGTCATCATTTACTCACCCTCAATTTGTTCCAAACCTGTATGTTTTTCTTAATTCTGTTGAGCACAAAAGAAAATTTTTTTTTTTTAAATGTTGGTAACTGAACAGTTGACGGTAAAAAAAAAAAATAAAAAAATTATGGAAGTCAATGGCTATCGTCAACTGTTTAGTTACCAACTTCCTTCAAAATATCTTCTTTTGTATACAACAAAAGAAAGAAATGCATAAAGGTTTGGAACAACTTGAGGGCGAGTAAATGACAGAATTTTCATTTTTGGGTGAACTATCCCTTCAAGTATTACACTTTTGCACTTTTGAACATTAATATATCAAATCGCAGCAAGTTATGCAAAACCTTTAATGCTTTTCTGAGTGATCAGAGTTACAGGTTTGGGGTTCTTCGATAAATAGACAGTTCACAGTATTTATTTCAAATAAAAAAGTTTTGTAACAGTGTAAATGTCTTTACTGTAACTTTTGATAAATTGAATGCATTTAATGCTTTAAGTGGCATACACTGACTCAGGGTCAGATTTTCATTTCAGGTGTATTTAAAGCCTGTAAAACTGGTTTTATCTTCCAATGTACTGCGCTGTCATTGAGAGTAAAGCTTCAATTCAGCGCACCAATGACAATTCATTTCATTTTTCATTTAACGTTGCGGTTCAGATCATTAGAAGGGGGATTTTTTTTCTAAAGCAATGCTTAAATGTCACAGAGCACATCTGCTAGGGCCAAGAACTTGTGAGAACAGATCCTCTGTGTTGGACCTTCATTGCCGTTCTCAATGCTGTTGTACATTCAGACGCCTCAACTATAGACGCACGATTGTCTGTCATTAATGACTTTTGATTACACTGAACCCGAAAGTATACAGTATTTAATGGAAAAATAAGTGTCGCATTGACTGCATTTAACAGCTGGGCCTTGAGCGGAAAACACTGGCCAGATAGAGATACAGGGAACTAGTCTCTAAAAGAAAAGCATATTGCTGGAGTTTTATTAAAGGACTGCCCTTTAAAGCCAGGGAAGTTGCTTTATTCAGTTTCTGGCTTGTGAATATGTCTTTAAGGCATTTGTGTGATACATATGGGGCACATCTTGCCTGAATCTTCAGTGCTTCTACAGGAAAGTACAAAAGACAGGCATTACGGTAACGCTTGCCGAAACATGGAAACATTAAACAAGCAATAATGAACAGTCAGATATGAAATCGCATCTTATACCGTCTGCTAGAAGGACTAAAGGAATAGTTTACCCACAAATAAAAATGTACTCACCCTCAGGCCATCCAAGATGCAAATGATTTTGTTTCATTCTCTAAATAATTAGAATAGATGTAGAGAAATTTAGTATTACATCACTTCACCAGTGGATCCTCTGCAGTGAATGGGTGCCATCACAATGAGAGTTCAAACAGCTGATAAAAACATCACAGTAACCCACAAGTAATCCACACAACTCCAGTCCATCAATTAACCTCTTGTGAAGCAAAAAACTGTTAAGAAAGAAATCCATCAAGGCATTTTAACTTTAAACCATCACTTGCCAAAATACTAGTCCATAATAATGCTTCCTGCAGTGAAAGGTACATTCTGTCCTCTCACATTAAAATCCACCAACATATTTGTTTAGAACTGTTTTAGACTGTTTTTGCTTAATTGGTTCATATTTCTCTACTGATTCAGACAAGATTTTTTTCTCATCTGTTCTGATTAAGAAAAAACGAATCTACATCTTGGATGGCCTGAGGGTGAGTAAGTTTTCAGTTAATTTTCATTTTTGAGTGAACTGTTTCTAACGTACATATTTATTTTGTCAATTACACATCATTAATGTTCATTGCATTTTCGTGTAAATGGAGCAGGGAGAGGACATATCCTGTTCAAAAGAGGGGTGGCAGGAAGAGACATTTTTCTTAGGGTCTATGGATCAGGATAGGCAAATGAAATTATTTCTTGGTTTATAACAGCCTCTTGTGGAGATTGTTGTCATTGCAGCTGATTATATTTTCATCGATAGAAATTTGTTTTAAATGTTTAAAACTATTATAGTCTAAACAAGTGAAGAAAATATGGATAATATAATTATAAATTATGTGAAAAAATGTGAAAGATAATATTTAATTGCACCTGGTCAGGGTGTTTCCCTGACTTTGGCTCCAGCACTCCTGCAACACAATAGGATGGACAGAATGGAAAATGGATGGATGTTTTACTTTTTTGTTGACACTGACTACTTACTATACTATACAAGAAAGTCAGTTTTGTCTAGCTGAATGCTATTGTGTATCTCACTACGCGTTTAGATACAGATTTCAGCAGTAGGTAAAAGTTTACTGGGATAGAATATGCACATTTGTAATGTATACAGAACATAAATTTTTGCAGCATTGTGTTACATATAAACAGAAATTCACATTTGCATATATGTCTGACAGATTTTGATAACTTAATGAATGATGCATTCATAACAGTATTTGGGAGAATCCTCACATTCACAGCACCAAAATATACTGACTTTTATTTTGAAAAATAAAAATCCACTTCCTGGTCTCCCACGTTTAACAGTGCTGACGGTGTGTATAATTTATAATACATTTATTACCTAAACCCAATTTACTACCCAGTACCCACAGTAAATCCTCCTTGAAATGCATAAAGGACTAAATGTAGTTGTAGTTAATCAGTATGATATGACGACAGTAGGATTGTTTTTCTATTGCTCAAGACTAGAGCAATCTCTAGTCTAGTCTGGACGCTTGCATTTCCAGTCCCGTGATTGGTCAGTTTCCCGGTTAATGGTCGCGTGGGGCAACGAGGACTTCATCTGGAGCAAACAAGAGAAAGTGAGAAGAAGCAGACTTACGATCACTCAAGGGTGAGTTACCAGAAATATTGAACATTATTCGCTTTTGGACATAATTTAGAGGATGCTTGAGTCGTTCAGAAACATGACATGTATTCCATTGCTTGCGTCCATTATCAAATACAACTCTTAGAAGCATCAAGCAAAACCGTAGTAATAAAAGATGGTAACTACAAAGACAATTTTCCAGTGAAGAAAAGTAAACTTGGTTCAATATATATTCTCTAAAAATCTAATCTACAGAAAGCAAAAATAATGATTTACTGTCTCCTACAGTCATCCTCATCTGTGATCTTGAAGAAGAGCTGCATAAAATGGCAAATAATATTGGTAAGTTTCTCTTGTCTCCTCATTCATTATATACACTCTTATATCTTATTATACACACTTGGTTATTTTGTGGTGTAAATACACACAATTATTTTATTATTATATAATACGTATTTTTAAGTGGAAAGTAATGCATTTAAGGGGGTGAATGACTTGTCAGGATGTTTCTTAATGCTCCCTTGAGTGAAGCAGGTAAACATACTGGTGTGACTTTCATCATTATATCTCTCTGTGAAGCTTGGCTCATTAGAGATGCAGAGGTGAGAGACACAGGGAATACAGCAGCCATAGCTGGAATCTCAAGGGAATACTGTTAAGGGCTTGTGTGTTTTGTAGAAAATGAGTGCATGGACAAGGGTACATGCTCCCTAGTAATGCGTACAAGTGTTTAGTTGAATGTATCAAATCTTAGTGCATGAGACTAAAGAAAGTCCTGTTCTTTGCAGATGATGCTCAAGCAGAACTGGACTCGGTGGAGGCAGAGTTGGAGATGGTGGAACTGCAGATCTCTGAGCTGCTGGAGAAACAGACCAAGCTGAACTCCAGGAAGAACAAACTTCTGCAGATCCTGGAGGGAGCCTGCAGCTCGGTCCAGCCCTCTGGATCCAGCAAACCTCCCAAACCGTCATTCAGCAAACAGGACCTACAGCACTACGAGGAGTCAGGTATCACTCAGTCACAGTTATCACAGTTAAAAGAACTAGTAAAGTGCTGTTTGCAATACATTTTGTTCCAAAGCAGCTTTGAACCAAAGGTGACTGTGGCGAAGAAGAACCTTTTGAGTTGAATGAGGGTGAAAACCTCAGGAAGAACCAGACTCAGCTGGACCATATTTAAACAAATACTATATGTAGTGATATATCTCAAATATATCACTTTAATTCAGCAACAACACATTAATATGATCAAAAGTGACATTAAAGACATTTATAATATAAAAGGCCTTTAAAAAAACAATTCCACAGTTTCCACAAAAATATTAAGCAAATATGTTTTCAACAGTGATATTAATAATAAGAAGTGTTTATTGAGCAGCAAATCAGCATATTGGAATGATTTCTGAAGGATCATTTGACACTGAAGACTGGAGTAATTGCTGCTGAAAATAGAATAAATTACATTTTAAAATATATTAAAGTAGAAAACAGCTATTTTAAATTGTAGTAATATTTCAAAATATTACAATTTTTAATTGCATTTTTTTAACAAATAAAACACTGGTGCGCATACAGTAAGACACTTATTTAAAAAATATTCAGAAAAAATATTCAACTCAGCAGTCTAGCCACCATGGTATATATTGTTAAAGGTTTATGTTCTGTGTAATGAAGTGAAATTACAAAGATATAATGAGGTATCTGTGTAATTTTTATGTTTGTTGCTCTGTCACCAGATTTCTCATGGTCTAAAGAAGTTCAGGCCAAGCTGTGTAACGTGTTCCAGCTCTCCAAATTTCGTCCCCTGCAACGGGCGGCCATAAATCTCAGCATGTCAGGGAAAGACCTTTTCCTGGTAATGCCCACTGGACGAGGAAAAAGCCTTTGTTACCAACTGCCAGCCCTCTGCTCTAAGGGTATGTGCTCACATATACATATTTTGGTCAAGAATGTCTTTTGAATGTTAATTCCTGTGCATTTCTTTGCGTGGTTGCATTTATCAGGTTTTACGTTAGTTATCGCCCCGTTGGTGTCTCTAGTGGAGGATCAGCTGATGTATCTGAAGTCCATTAATGTCCCGGCAGTAACTCTCAATGCCTCTAGTACAAAGGTACAGTATGACGGATGTACTAGACAGTTTTGAGTTACGTACAGGTGCTGATAGTCATGTTCTTCTGCAGGAGGACTCTAAGCAGCTGCTGGCAGGGATGACGGATAAAAACAGCCCCTTCAAATTGCTCTATGTAACCCCAGAGAAAATCGCCAAGAGCAAACTACTGATGTCCAAACTCGAAAAGGCCTACAACATGGGTCTGCTGGCACGCATTGCCGTTGATGAAGTTCACTGCTGCAGTCAATGGGGGCATGACTTCAGGCCAGGTGAGATTCTTTTTCACCCAGACTGAGTAAAAATTGTATCCCATGATTGAATTTGTCATTTATCCCTTTGCTTAGATTACAAGCTCCTGGGTATCCTAAAGCGCCAGTTCCCCAAAGTTCCATTGGTCGGACTGACTGCCACAGCAACCAGCAACGTTCTTAAAGACTGCCAGAAGATTCTGTGTGTTCAAGAACCTATCACTCTGACAGCACCGTTTAACAGACCTAACCTTTACTATGAGGTATACACAGCACTTATTTAGCTCATATCACCACTAGAAGAGTGCTGAATAAGCCAATCAGATCAGAATTTGTCATCTCACTTCTACAGGTTCGTTTTAAACATAACGAAGACTGTACCCACCAAATTGCAGAACTGATTAGAGAAAGATACAAAAACCAGTCAGGTAAATCAATTTAATTGCTAAATGGCCCTTCACACCAGGGACGATAACTATAAAGATGTGATAATTGCTCTATTTCTGTGGGAACAGGGATGTCCACTTGATAAACACACAGAGGAACAATATCATTGGAATCACTTCTAGAGTGACTTTTTCCAGCTGATGAACAATGAAAATCAGAATCTACTCGACTTTAAAGTGCTTGAGCATTTAAAGTGGCAGATAACATAACAGCAGTGCACAGTCATAATAAACAAAGTTATCATGCATTGGTGTTGAGGCTAATATAGTTATCTTTAGTTATTGTTCTTGGTGTGAACGGGTCTTATGCTCTCCAAATGCCACAAATCATTTAGTATTTATTTGAAAACCACGTAATCAAAATACACAATATATGTTATATTTGCAGGAATCGTGTACGTGTTCTCCCAGAAGGATGCAGAAGTTGTCGCTACAGACCTGCAGAAGAGGAATATTCTTGCTCAGCCGTACCACGCCAGCATGGAGCCTTCAGATAAGTCTCTGGTGCATCAGCGGTGGTCCTCCAAGAAGATCCAGGTTGCAGCTACAGAGTTACTGTTGTTGACTGTTTTTTGTAATATGCCCCCATGTAATGTAAAGTTTGTGTGTGTGCAGGTGGTCGTTGCCACTGTGGCTTTTGGGATGGGCATTGACAAGGCTGATGTGCGATTTGTTATCCATCACACCATCAGCAAATCTATCGAAAATTACTATCAGGAGAGTGGACGTGCAGGTAGGCATCATCCTGGTACTTTTAATGTTTGAGTTTGACTTCACACCAGGCCAACTAAACCACTTGGCATGAAATTAAAATTCACCCTGTCTATTTTCTGAATGATTTTTTTTTATCATGTTGTGAACAATTCATCCATGCAGTGTTTCATTTTTTTTGTCTTTTTATAATTGTTTTGAGATAGCAATTTTTAATACAAATGTCATAATCTTGCAGTGAAATGACAGACTTGTCTCTAGTGGTGCCAGACTTCTCCAATCATTTTGTCTGTTTAAACCCCGCCCCTTTCTTACAGTCACATTCTCTCATTCAGTTCTGCCTCCATCCAGTGAACAACTGATGGATAGAACAAGCCCTACGTTTTAAAACAAAATTCAATAATTTGTTTTACTCTGATACATGCTGCAGTGCGGAAGGAAACATTTATCTGCTTTCCATGCAACTTTAAAAATTTCCAGTAACATGAAATCCAAAAGTACTTTGTACTTTATTAATTAATTAATTAATTTATTTATTTATTTATATTCCAGGAAGGGATGATGGCTCAGCAGACTGTATTGTATTCTTTCGGGTTTGCAGACATCTTCAGAATAAGCTTTTATTTATATTCCAGGAAGGGATGATGGCTCGCGCAGACTGTATTGTATTCTTCGGGTTTGCAGACATCTTCAGAATAAGCACAATGGTTGTGATGGAGAACACTGGGCAGCAGAAGCTACAGAATATGGTGGCATATTGTCAAAATGTGGACCGGTGAGTCAAAATACACAGGATATGCAGGATACCACTGTTGTTGGTTTCTGAAACTAAGGCATTTTCTGCCTCGTATACTAAGCGATTTTCCGTGAAATCTGTCAACTTGTTATCAGACTGGCTAGATTCGTCCAGACTGCAAATCAGTGCAAAACTCTGGGCAAACGTTGTGTCATGTGTTCCAGACTTTTAACACTACTTCAGCTTCATGTGGCCTGTCAGTTATATGACTGCTTAAGGGTTGTATTTTTTTAAGACATGACTCTTGTGTGTGCATATAGGTGTCGTCGTGCTATGATGGCCATTCATTTTGATGAAGTTTGGAATGATGACGAGTGCAACCAAATGTGTGATGTCTGTCGGCACGGCAACGGTAAGAGTCCCTCACACACGTTTCTACCAACCTAACTCTACCAGTTTTTGTCAATTAGGTGAATTATTCAATGGTTAGATTTTTTTTTTTCAGACTACATCACAACGGACATCACCAAACATGCTCGAGATGTTGTTGCGATAGTAGAAATGGCCAGCTCTATGGATGAAAAGTTGACCCCTCTGAAAGTCTGTGACGCTTGGATGGGAAAAGGGCCCGCTAAGCATCGCAAAACGATAAAGGTCACGTCCCTGTCACGCGTGGAAGTGGAGTCTATTATCATCCACCTTTTGTTGCATGGCTACTTCAGGTATTTTTATATTTGATAGCTTAAGTACAATTATATTAACTACTTTGTATTTTTAGTTTTGTTCTTTAACTCTGTTCTCTTTCATTCATAAGTGAGGACTTTAGCTTCACTCCCTACACAACGCACTTCTACTTGAAGTTGGGCCGTAAGGCAGCTCTCCTGAAAAATGGCAATCACTCCATCACTATGAAGATGAGGAGAGTGATGTCACACGCTACTGTAAGAGTCCACAAATTCAGCAGACGTTTTCATATTTCATGTGCAAGTGCTCCTGGTTTTTTCAATGATTCTAGCACATTCTAGATTTAAGCTTTTCTTAATGGTTGTATGAGTGTCAATACTTTCCTGAACTTCTTTCAGTAGTGACAATTGGCCAGATTCAATCCAGACTCTTCTGATTCTTTTATTTGTTACATTTATGCTACTTGGCAATAAAAATATTTATTGTATTTGCTCAATTTTAACTGAACATCTGTTTAATTCAGTGTTGTGTATCAAATTTGAGAGTATATGTATTGAATCTGGCCTTTGGTCTCTGTTCTGTAGTATTTGCTGATCTTTTGTGTTTATCTGTACCTCTGTCAGTCTTATTGTGTTTCAGGTAGATGCCATCAGAGTGTTTGAAAGCTGAATCACAGTTCACTTAGTTAAAATGCTTTTTAGTAACTAGCAACTTACACATTCATAAAGTGTTTTCTTAGTTTGATTTCCAACATTGTAATGTTAACCCCAAACTACAGTGAGTTAATTTTAAATGAAGGAAACACAATTAGTTACTGTTTTTACACTATTAGTTACAATTTATTTATTTTAGACTTATACTGGAAGTTTTCTGTGCAAGAGATCATACTGTATTCTAAACTTCTCTCATTAGAAAAGCTTGAGAAGGCAGAGAAAACCACTCCAAAAGAATATTATCTCCAAAAAGTGAGGGATTTCGGAATATCAATGTGGCCTAGTTGATGCAAAACCAAATTGGACTTCCTTTCAGTTTAAATGGCTCACAGATGATGCATTTATCACCCTCTAAACAACCCTGTCCCAGCAGTCATTGTGGAGTTGGATCAGCTACAAACAGCGGCCCACTGTGTACATCATGTAATACAAGTCTTTTCCCATCATGAGTGAAACCTCTTCTGTTGAGGGTGTCGCTTCATCTACATGATCCCTCAACATGTAGTAACCCCTTGTATCTCTTGTGTTCCTACAGTTTCTAGTGCCGACCTATCTAAATGACTTTTTTTATAGTGCCCACCAACAGGTAAAGAGCTGTTGTGCCGCCCCACAGGTAAAGAAAGTGTCAGAAAGTGCTGCGGAGAAAAGTAGTGCCAAAGTAAAAGGAAAAAGACCGGCTGACAGTGATGACAGAAAATCAGGGGTCAAGAAAGTCAAGACTCTTCTCTAGTTCGTAAGGAGAAGAACTAAAAAGTACAGTTCATTTATTCCATATTCGCAAAACAAAAGCATGTAGACATTGCCTAAGAAACATTCAAGCGTTTAATGAGGGAAACATCTACCATCTACCATCTATCTTCCTGCTTGTGCGCATGTTTATGATAGTCACCTATCATGATGTTTATTGCATTCACCTCAAAACTCATATTATTTCTTGGCTATAAAATATGCTTAATATATTCCATGGTGTGTTGATTTGCATGTTGTGTTGTAGACAAAATGAACATTACAATTGAAACTAACCGTCTTAAAAGGATACTTCACCCAAAAATGAAAATTGTCATCATTTACGCACCCTTAAGTTGTTCCAAACTTGTATGACTTTCTTCTGCTGAACACAAATGGAGATATTTTGAAGAATGTTGGAAACCAAACAGTTAATGGTAACTATTGACTTCCATACTGGAAAAAAAAAAATACTATGGAAATCGATGGCTACTGCCAACTGTTTGGTTACCAGCATTCTGAAAAAATATCTTTGTGTTCAGCAGAAGAAAGAAAGTCATATCGGTTTGTGAAATGTGGAGGGTGAGTATGAAATGACAGAATTGTCATTTTTTGGGTGAACCGTGCCTTTAATGTTTTGCGTGGGCCATTAACTCCCTCTCTAGTTCTGCATTTCTCTTAAAGACAGCTCTATTAGTAATAAAAATGAGTAATTTCTTCTCTTTCCTCAGGATGAGACACAAGAGGAAGTTGAGACAGCATTGATTGTGTCCAACATGGCTGTTCAGAGGCATAACAAAACTAAAATCCATAAGAATCACCAAAACATGGAGAAGAGACTTGCTCAAAACCACATTGAAAGTCTTGCTTCGGAAGCAAGCGAGTATGTAAAGCCAACCTCAGTATTTGAGGTAGATGTCGAGGTCAACCTCGTAGAAGAACAGAACTGTGCAAGTGAAGAAGAGAAAGGTCTTAAAAACTCCCCAGAACAGCAGTCTTCATCACCGAAAAGGAGGCAAAAACAACTGTTAACTCGGAACTGTGCTGCTAATGCTGACCAGACGAAGACAGATCTGGTTAGCGCTCCTTCTGAGCTCTCTATCATCTCTGCAGCTGCTGTGGAGGAGCTACATCATCTGCGCAGTTACTATAGCAAACAGTTAAGACGGATCAACTGTATTTCCCATGAGCACTTGCAAAGCTCCCAGCCTGGGATGCTGACGTGTATGAGAGAGCCCTTCAAAAGCCTCCGTTTCCCATTGAGGACGACCATAGCCAGAGGTGCCAGAAAATTATGGACTCGTGTTAGTATGAGGAGAAAGCTCATACAGTGAATTATGTTCCTTTTGATTTCTGTTGTGTAAACCTGACCTAATTTTTTTTCCCAGTAGTTTGAAGATGTAAATCTTTTTGTTAAATAAACTTATTTGGTTGATTCTGACTAGAGTACTTTTAGACCTCATGTTGTCAAAGTTGTAGCTGCTACTAGTTGTAACTGCTATTGTGGTAATTACAAAAACAAAATTCCCTCTAAAAGGTGATAATTACTTTAATTTTACCCTCATATTTCACCTCTTTCTAACCACTGATTAGTTGCCAGATTTGATTTTATAAAACTTCATTGGTTAGGATTTTAGAGTCAATGTCATTTGGTGTCATTTATACAGCAAGCCTTCCTTATTGTCTATTATTTTTGACATAGGATAATCAGTTACATATGTACAATTCACCAACAGATCAGTGACAGAAAAATATAGAAAATATTTGAAACAAGTATTGTTTTCTTTTGACTTTTGTGTCAGCAATGCATTAATAGCAAATCCTCAATGGTAGTTACCTCCCACTTGAGATCTAATAGGCCTACAGGGAAAGGGGTTTTGAAAATGCAATTTACTACAATTATTGTGAGTAAATGTTAATGAAATCTTACTTTGGAACATACAAAAGTGGACAGAACTAGGCTACCATTCAAGTCTGGGATTGGTAAGATTTTTTTGCACAGTTTTTGAAAGAAGTCCAAAGCTGAGCATAAGGTATTATTTGATCAAAAATACAATAAAACCAGTAATAATGTGAAATATTACAATTTAAATTAACCATCTTTATTATAATCAATGAACTGTATTTGTTTTTCAGCGGCCATTACTCCAGTCTTCAGTGTCACATGATCCTTCAGAAGTCATTCAAATATGCTGATTTGGTGCTCATTTATTATTATTATTATAAGTGCTGAAAACTGTTGTGCAGCTTTATATTTTTGAGGAAACCGTGATACATTTTTTTTCCAGGATTCTGGTATATAGAAAGTTCAAAAGAACAACATTTATTTTAAATAGAAATAATTTAG
>NW_015552565.1:312118-318605 GCF_001515605.1 Sinocyclocheilus anshuiensis
TACAAAAACAGACTATCGAAACCACAGTGACCACGGACTTTTATTTTGAAAAGATGAAGCCCGAACAGATCATGTGCATTTGTTTGTACTGGATGGGAAGTGTTGCTCAGATGTGATTTGTTTTAGCTGCTGTTTAATAGATTGTAGTCGTTAGTCTGTAGTTGGAGAGGTTAGGGCGGTTTGGCAACAGCTGATCTGTGACTGGAGAGTGCATGGTAGGAAGTGGCGTAGATTCCGGAAGTGATCCGGAAATGGAACCGCCATAAAACACCAGAAGAAGAAGAAGTCTGTAGTTGAAAGGCCATGCGCTCGGTCAGTTATGTGCAGCGCGTGAGTTTAGACTACACAGGAACAATCTTTCCTCACGCCATCTGTCTTGGAGATGCAGATAACGACTCGGTTAGTTCCAAGTGTTTGCATCTGTGACAGATGTTAGTTTAAATGACTCGGTTTATCATCATAACTGCAGCCATGTCATATGACTAGTATTTTTAGGGCTTTCATATTCACTATTATTTGATATTGGTAAAGCAGATGTGGTTGTTTTTTCTGCAGTTGAATGAGCTGGTGGTGGGAGACACTAGTGGGAAGCTGTACATCTATAAAAATTATGACTGTAAGCCCTGGATCACGAGGACATATATTTGATTATGAAAATGAATGATGCTGTGTTTATTCCTAGTTAACGTGTTGGAGTGGGAGATGTTTGCAACAAAGGAAGGGTAAGACTGTCGTTCTCTCTCTTCTTCCCTCTACAAGGGAAGGGCTGGTGGTACCATGGTATAATGATGGTTTTAGCCGATAAAACCATTGTATTGATTAGTGAACACTGCATTCATGTAGGTATTTACATAGTATCAGTTAAGTTTCAGATATTATTAATACATTTATTCAATCATTTATTGGTAAGGGAGTGAGACCAGTAGATATTATTAATACTGTTATATATCTTATCTCTATATCTATGTCTTATATAAATATATTAATCGATTGATTATTTATATTACTATTTAACATATATTAATATATAATAAATTAATTTAAATAATTGATAAGTGTAATTTGTAATTAATGATCAACATATAATATATATATATATTATTTATTTATTTTTGGTCATTACCTTCCAGATTTGTTTTTCATAACTACATTTAAAAAACCATTGTCATGCCATGGTTCTTTTTTTTTTTTTTAAATAAGTGTTATTTTGTTAGTGTTAAATCTTTCATACTTCATACTCACATTTGTAACATGGCTTTGTTTCTGCACTGGCAGAACTTTGTTGTGGCGGTTGGTGCGGAGGGCTGGTTTCACCTGTTTGATATCAGCGCTGCTGCAGCCAAATCAGACTCCTCAAGTCAGCAGGACGGTTCGATCGGGAACGAGCAGAAGCCCAGTTACACCCAGCACATCCCCGCTAATACCAAAGTGATGCTCATCAGTGATATCGGTGAGGAGTTTGCTATTAATATATAATCAATTAATTTAAATAATTGATAAGTGTAATTTGTAATTAATGATCACCATATAATATATATATATTATTTATTTATTTTTGGTCATTACCTTCCAGATTTGTTTTTCATAACTACATTTAAAAAACCATTGTCATGCCATGGTTCTTTTTTTTTTTTTTAAATAAGTGTTATTTTGTTAGTGTTAAATCTTTCATACTTCATACTCACATTTGTAACATGGCTTTGTTTCTGCACTGGCAGAACTTTGTTGTGGCGGTTGGTGCGGAGGGCTGGTTTCACCTGTTTGATATCAGCGCTGCTGCAGCCAAATCAGACTCCTCAAGTCAGCAGGACGGTTCGATCGGGAACGAGCAGAAGCCCAGTTACACCCAGCACATCCCCGCCAATACCAAAGTGATGCGCTCACTTGTACACTGGAAGCAGTTCCGGGGGAATGACGTATGAGGTCGGCTTTGCACATGCGCCGCTCATAAATAAGTGACGCACGTGGAAACACAGCGGAGAGATCAAAACAAAACAACGGTCACTAATTAGAAGTGCAGGTGAGAGAATCACAATGAGGGTTAAAGTACGGTGGCCGAGAGAGCTCAACGCGCTGCAACTTAAGAAAACACATGCAAATTGAAAAAACACCAGCAAATTAAGAAGCAGTGCTAAATAATTCAGAGCAGAACTGGCTTTTGGAATAACTCCGCTTGTGTATGTCCTTCCAGAGACGTTGTCCTTCATCTTACCACCGGACGCATCCATAACAAGAATGTGTCCACTCATTTGATAGGCAGCATTTGCAGAGGCACTGTACTGTGTTACTCGCAGCACGCATATCTTTATAAACTTTGCAGCTGGCAGAATAAAGTATGCAGATTAAATAATAAGATTCAGTCACTAGTAGTTCAGATTTTTACTTGCTCTCCCAACATTTTCACATCATAAATAACGATTCACAATGTATTGGTACCATGTTCGTTATTGAACGTTATTGAGATTTGTTTAAGTTTAATTTTATTAGTCATTATTTGATGTATAATTATGCATGCTAACCCCCCCCCCCTCATCTAAAGCATAATTTTATATTGAAAAATCCTTTTTCTTTAGCAAATCTCAAAATGAATATCCATTTTCATCCTGTACGTTATAATGTTGTGATGTCTAAATTCAAACAACTGACTAGCTTTTTTATGTTATTTTTAATTTACTTAGACAAAATAGTAAATAATTTCTAATTTAATTAATGGCTGCATTTGTTGCTTATTGGCAATAACATGAAAATAATAATCAAATTATTAAAAAATAAATTATATATATATATATATATTATTTATGTGCTTATTTATTTGAATAAAATACAATTATTTTAATTATTTTCTTATGTGTGTATAATATATTTATTTTATTAATATTTAATTATATTAAAGAAGTTTATAATTATATAAAATGTTTAGAATTATATAACTAACTAAACAAATTATATAAACTAAATAATATAATCATTTAATTTATTTTAATAAAATCTAAAAATGAAATATGAAATTGTGTATGTAATGTATTTATATTAAGATGTATTTTAGATGTATTTTATTTTAATATCGGTCCATCGCTAATCACAAATCATTTTCACAGTTTCAACAAACTTAATGAAGGATGTTGTTTTCGTTCTCTGTAGGTTCTAAGGATGATTCGTCTAAAGGTGGCTTGTTTGCTCTTTGCACACTAGACGGTGAGTCCAGATATTAGTCCACCACCACATGTCAGAGGTTATCTGATGTAGGGAGAAGAACATGAGCCCAGTGTGACAGACTAAAGCACACGCTGTGTTTTTTGGTCACTGGGCTCTGGGTGTCTTCATACTCTGGGTGTGTATGAAGATTGGCTTTTTACTCTAAAAGTGTAGGCTTGTTCTTCACGGCCACTCAGTTACACAGCACAAATTTAACCTTAGTGCTGTTTTGTTTGAACAGGAGTGGATTGATGTTATTGATTGGTTAGCTGTTGTTGTTTTTCATTAGCTGTTGTGGTTGTTTTTCGTTGAATGGTGGTGTTCCATTTTTCTTTAGCAAATCTCAAAATGAATATCCATTTTCATCCTGTACGTTATAATGTTGTGATGTCTAAATTCAAACAACTGACTAGCTTTTTTATGTTATTTTTAATTTACTTAGACAAAATAGTAAATAATTTCTAATTTAATTAATGGCTGCATTTGTTGCTTATTGGCAATAACATGAAAATAATAATCAAATTATTAAAAAATAAATTATATATATATATATATATTATTTATGTGCTTATTTATTTGAATAAAATACAATTATTTTAATTATTTTCTTATGTGTGTATAATATATTTATTTTATTAATATTTAATTATATTAAAGAAGTTTATAATTATATAAAATGTTTAGAATTATATAACTAACTAAACAAATTATATAAACTAAATAATATAATCATTTAATTTATTTTAATAAAATCTAAAAATGAAATATGAAATTGTGTATGTAATGTATTTATATTAAGATGTATTTTAGATGTATTTTATTTTAATATCGGTCCATCGCTAATCACAAATCATTTTCACAGTTTCAACAAACTTAATGAAGGATGTTGTTTTCGTTCTCTGTAGGTTCTAAGGATGATTCGTCTAAAGGTGGCTTGTTTGCTCTTTGCACACTAGACGGTGAGTCCAGATATTAGTCCACCACCACATGTCAGAGGTTATCTGATGTAGGGAGAAGAACATGAGCCCAGTGTGACAGACTAAAGCACACGCTGTGTTTTTTGGTCACTGGGCTCTGGGTGTCTTCATACTCTGGGTGTGTATGAAGATTGGCTTTTTACTCTAAAAGTGTAGGCTTGTTCTTCACGGCCACTCAGTTACACAGCACAAATTTAACCTTAGTGCTGTTTTGTTTGAACAGGAGTGGATTGATGTTATTGATTGGTTAGCTGTTGTTGTTTTTCATTAGCTGTTGTGGTTGTTTTTCGTTGAATGGTGGTGTTCCAGGAACGCTGAAGCTCATGGACAGCTCTGAGAAGCTCTTGTGGTCTGTGCAAGTGGACCACCAGCTTTTTGCCCTCCAGAAGCTGGATGTCACTGTAAGTGTGATGATGGCGCCAAAAACTATCCAAGTCGATGTTAAATGACACTTAAAAATATGTTTATTGCATTGCATACAAAATATCAAACCAAGTTTCATCTGCAAAGAAATGATGCTAGAGCTTTTCTATGTACATGTTTCATAAATGTTTAGCTACCAGAAAAATACAAAAACCTGCACTACCTGATGTGTATTATAGTTTGTTGTGTTTTTGTGTATTTATTCAGTGTGATGGGAGAGAGGAAGTGGTGGCCTGTGCCTGGGACGGCCAAACTTACATAATCGATCATGCACGTATGGTGGTCCGCTTCCAGTTTGATGAAAATGTGAACGCATTCTGTGCCGGTGAGCTTGTCTTATAGTCTTTATCAGTCTTTTTATCCGTCAGCATTTTAGGACCATATTCACCTTTAAACCAAAAAATATAATTTGATGATAATTGAGCACCAGATCAGCACAGAATGATTTCTAAAGGATCATGTGACACTGAAAACTGAAGAAATGGCTGCTGGAAATTCAGCTTTGCCATCACGAGAATAAATTACATTTTAAAATATATTCAAATATTAAAAACATTTATTCATTTTATAATTAAATTGTAATACTATTTTAAAATACTACTGTTTTTACTGTATTTTCAACTTAAAAAATATATATATATTCAAAATAGTATTCTATTTTTAACAATCATAAAAATTGTTTTACATTAATCTTTTCTAAAAAAAACTAAGGGTATTACTTATGTGAATGTGAGCACTAAATATGCTTAAATGTAATGAATATGTTTCTTTAAAAACTGCATAATACAAGTAATGCACTAAGGGTATTACTCATGTGAATGTGAGCACTAAATATGCTTAAATGTAATGAATATGTTTCTTTAAAAACTGCATAATACAAGTAATGCTTAAAACTACGAACAAGAAGACTACTTTTCTCTTAATTTTAATATATGTTAGTACAAGACATCTGCAGGTTGGAAAATATCACTTAGCATTTCTGTACTTCTCTCTTTCACTTCTGCTTGTACCTTCCTGTTCTTTTTATCACCTTTTTTCCCCTCTCTTTTTCTAATTTTGTGCTGCACATCGGTGATGTATTGAAATTGTTGCATTAAGAGGATTAAATTGATAGATGTGTTGCTCACAGAAACATCATGACTTGCATTCATGTTGACATTGAAGGGCACTGACTCATGTACAACAAAGCCTCACGCAGTACGGATAGTGTTTTATCAGCTCATACACCTGTGTCTTCATTTTCATCTTGTGAAAATGCAGAAAGCAAATGTGGAGGCAGCGTGCGCTCATTAAAATGCAGCCCCAGTCTCTGTGAGTCTGCTGTATGATGGGAATGTCCAGGAGAGGTGCTGCGCTTTCAAGCAAGGCCTCTCCGGAGAAAAACATATTCTAATGCTAAACAGATCAGACGCCGTGCGAAACGTTACGTGGCCTTGTCCGTACAACCCCGGTGAATTCCTGATTGGTCATTTCCATTTGAAAGTGTAAACAAAAATGCAGAGGTGTCGTTTGATTGAATAAGCATTCATTCAGGCTTATCAGCTTGAAAAGTGTTGATCGATAGTTTTTATATTAGCTAGTGTAGTAAACAGAGCTTTTGCATAAATTTCCATTTTTGATACTATCGTTTGTGTCCAATTCAAACATTAAGCAACAGGTGGTAACTCAAGTAGCTATCAATGTAAACTACTCAACCACGTTCATTTTTTATGTTATATTGACATGTCTCGGTCATTTCTAAACCATAAGACTGATTTCTGGTAAGGAACAGTAACCTTTACATTTATTTACTTTACATTTATATGTAGGCAGTAAAGAACAAGAATACATTTTCATTAAACATTTATTATTTTATTTTGAATATAAAATATTTAAAAAAAAGAAAAAAAAAA
>NW_015552565.1:318782-328441 GCF_001515605.1 Sinocyclocheilus anshuiensis
AAAAAAAAAAAAATATATATATATATATATATATATAATAACTTTTACTATATTTCTATACTGCTACTATATTACTGTATTGACCAATCATAATCCAGGACTGGAGATTGAAAATCTAATTATATTAATCAAATCATGGTTATATATCTATTATAAAATCAAATATATTGAAATGCGTTGTTATTTGCTATTATTGTCATAATCCTTGTTATGTTAATTACTGGTTGATGATGCAGTTTATTTAATATTAGTATAAAATTGTTATTATGATAAATGTTATTGAATGTGAATATATATATGTATGTGTGTGTGTGTGTGTGTTTACAATAAAAAATAGACAATATTATATATATTATAATATTTATTATTTTATAATAAATATTATCGTTTAATATAATAATATTTTGACATGTAGTAATATAGGGCTGTATTTACTAACAACTTGCATCAGGGCAAACCCTGGAGTTAAAAAAAACTTTTTTAAGATTATTACATGCAATAAAAAATCAACAATGAAAAGACATGGACATGGTTATTTTTGCGGCTGACCTTATTCCATATGCATTTGTAGGAGTTTCCCTTTCAGATGCGATATTTATGGGAGGAGAGCATTTAAATAAATCAGCGTGATATTCTAAGGTTTGCAGTAGTCAGTTTACTGGCATTTGAGCTATTATTTAACACCCAAAAAAGCATGTCTTAACTGTCTTAACTGAACTAGTTGCTAATTTGATCTTGGTAGATTGCGTGGGTCATTATGGAAACAATCTGGCTGCATCTCTGGTCTTTAATTTGTGAATTGTCAGTAGATCACCTGTAGAACTTTCCACTCCCATCAGCACTGTTCTGTGCATCTCACACTAATTTGCCTGTTTATTAAATCTGCCCCACAGTTTTTAATGTAAAATGTTCTCTTTATCATGGTCTTATTTTCTCCATTAGGCCAGTATGCTTGTAAAGATGGAAGGAACAGCCCTTGCCTGGTCTACGTGAGCTTTAACCATAAGATCTATGTGTACTGGAGAGTGGAGCTGGAGAGGATGGAGCCCACCAACCTGCTGAGTGTGCTGGAAGAGAGACCCGAGTATCCAGACCTGCTTCACAGACTGGGAGTGGGTGAGTGGATGTCTGTCTGTGTGTGTGATCGTTTGTAGAGCTCAACATTGCTCACATGACCATCTGGAGAAGCATGGGAAAAATATATATGCCAATATATAATTTATGAAACGCATGCATTGTAGTGTTGAAACTAGGGATGCACTGCTATTTTGCTGAAATGATGGTCGATAATGGTTAAGAGAGATGATAATATGATTCAATGAATTCAATTTTTTTTATTGCTTTAAACTCCAGTCTGGAATTTTACTGTGTAAAATGGCAACCTGGCAGAAAAAAAGATCTCTGGTGTAAAAATAACCCAGCACAGATGCTGTTCTTCTGAAAGTGTTTTGTGTGAAGTCCACGCAGAGGCTGAAGAGACTTTTGAACACGTGTCACATCATTAAAATTTCTTGTGACGCGGCACAATTTGCCTTCGTATTTGAAAGCGTTTGACTGGGCTGAAGGGGGGGCAGGTCATTCTGCTCACTCAGACTCCTGCCACATGCACAGTTGTTAATGAAAAGCCAGCTTGACTTCCTGGGGCCACTGTTAATTATTCATCTTCTGAGTCTGATGTGCTCCCACAACGTGATTTTCAAAGCGTGATTAGCTTACTGTGCCACGGGACGCAGCCACCCTGGACGCCTGCAGGTGAGAGGAATCACAAAAGATGGAGAGGTATAGTGGGTGATGATTCGTGATGTTTTTGGGGATAAACTGTAGGTGGAGATTCATGCCAAATGAGACACATAAGGCCAATGTCTTTACCAATAAATGGGTAATATTTTATATTCTTTTTTCTTATTATTTTATTTCTTATATTACTTATTTATTTAGTTAGTTATTTTATACTTTCGTAATGTTTAACACGTGTGTTTCTTTTCAAGATGGCTTTTATTTCCAGGTTAATTGCTGACTTTTTGATTCCCAGATGGAACATTTCAAAATTAGGGTTGATTAAATATTAAGTAGTAGATTGGAGAGTTTGTTTTAGTTGAATTTTACTGAATCTGTAAAATAACTATATTATGCAAATGTATTCAAAGGGATATTTTAAAAAGCATTAGTAGGCATGAATTAATATTGAGGCTTTTGGAGCTCTGATGAATGTTCTTTGTGGCATTTCCAAAATATCTTCGATGAGTCTAAAATGGATTCTGACGACAAAAAGGTCTCCGTTTGTGCCCATTTTTTAAATGTATAATTAATTTACGCAGTGCTTTCTATTCACACCCACATACACACACATGCAGGCTTGAAATAAGCTTTAGTTTGTTTCTACACTGTCTTCAGTGTTTTGCATCCTGCTGGAAAGCTGAGAATCATCACCAAACGAGCATAAAACTCTGGGTGTGTGTGTTTGTGCACCTTACAGATATCAGTGACACAGTAGCGGTTCGGAAACTCATTGGAGACGTGCTCTATGGGAACATAGCGAAAGACGACAGAATGAATCACGACTCATGAACACGACTCTTAATTTCTGTAAATAGACTTTTAATAAAATTACATCACGATATTTCCTCTGTGTCTTTGTCTCATTTTGCTACATTTACAACTGCTTTTCAGTCCGTTCACTCGTCAGTGTTTCCTTTCTGACCATTTGAAGCCATTTTGATCAGGAGGTTCTATTGAAATCGGTGGAATACATGCAGTATATTTTCATAGCCCCTTCACAAAAAATAATGATACTGTTATACAGTATATTACATTACACAAAATGGTAAGCTGGTTTATTTAAAAATCCCATTATTAATATATAATAGTTACATATACTGATTATATTTAAATTATATTGTTATATAGTCACTATAAAATAAATGTATTTTTTTTTTATTAATAATGCCCCCATTAATTGTCATACCTCCATGTAATAATAATAATAAAATCACAACCATTACATTTATATATATATATATATATATATATATACACACACACAATAATAGTAATTATTATTATTATATAAAAAGGTATATACCTTTTTATATAATAATAATAATTACTATTATTGTGTGTGTGTATTCTTGTAATATGCCTTATTAACAATTTTTAGTGACATCATCCTCCAAGGAAGTGACATCATTATGATGAGAAAACAAAAGCACAAACATCTGTATTAGCAACAGATTGAATTAACTCTTTGATTTTTTGTAGTTTAATTGGTTTACTTAACTTTAAAACATTCTATACCGTTTCATAAAATTACAGAAATCAATTTTATATGATCAAAATTCTAAAAGGTGCTCAGCGATAGCACAAGGAACTTTTAGTTGACATCCTGATGTAAGATCCCTCACAGCCCATTATTTGGAACCTTATTTTTAGGTTCCACCCTGTAAAATTTCTTGCCATTTTGTAAATAATTAATAAAGTTGAAATATCTGAGCTTGAGACTTTCTGAAAGTCTGGTGAAGTCTTTTATATAAATACTTCTTAACGTAGAGATGTATTTACAAAGCTCAAAAGGTACTGTGTAATGGAATTTATTCGTATAGTTTCAGAGGTATTGATCATTACTGAGTGATGTGTATCTCCAGGTGATAAGCAATAGCCAGGAATAGAGCTGTAGACCTATGCTTTCCAGGGAAAGACTGAAATCCTTGTGTCTGTAATGTAGGAGAAGCCCAGGGGGAGGATTCAGTGTCCCACCCCCTGCTCTGAGCCTGTGGAGCTTCATGCATTATTGATGCATTATGAAGAACCTTTGCTTTAGGGAGTAGAGGAGGACACATTGATTTCAGCTTTTACATTTGTGTGTGTTTACTTCAGGGCAGGAGCAATGTTGGGCTCAGGTGTCATCATGCATTATGAGGTTTCCTGCTGCTGAGGAGGGAGGACAGATTGAAGTGTGTGTCCGTGTCTGCAAATTCAGTTGTAC
This sequence comes from Sinocyclocheilus anshuiensis, assembly GCF_001515605.1. Classification (NCBI taxonomy): domain Eukaryota; kingdom Metazoa; phylum Chordata; class Actinopteri; order Cypriniformes; family Cyprinidae; genus Sinocyclocheilus; species Sinocyclocheilus anshuiensis. Next base: position 322,765 of record NW_015552565.1, read on the forward strand.
TGAAACATCGTCAGTTCCATGTGTGTCTGCCCTTGAGGCATATCTGAGTTCTGTCTGCACTGCAGTTTACCGCACAACACTGGGGATTTATGAGTTCTCCAGACACAGCTTATGTGCTTCAGTGAACACAAACACAGCTTTATCCTTTCAAGAGTTCACACACTGGTGGTCAACTACTGAGAGTCTTGTGAAGGCGAATGAAACCGATTATTAAAGACTGTTATTATTGACAAAAACATCATAAACGATTATCAGTACACCCTACGCCAATCTCTCAAAATTAAAGAAATTAAAAGAAATTGTAATTAGCTGTAACTTAAGTTATTTTATAGTTATAATTTATTACAATTAATAATACAATAATAATAATATTCAAAATTATCACCAAGAAAAACAGAGCAGTATTTTGCTGGTTTCCAGAATACTGGTCTCGTGTTATTTTAGTATTATTATATATGCTATTATTATTATTATTATTTATTAATATTTTGTTGAATTCGTTTTTTTATATTTATTTTTTTATATTTGTAGTTATTTTGTTATATATATTTGTCATTTTCATTAGTTTTTAATATTACAATTTAACTTTATTTCTGTTTTATTTCCGTTTTGCAATTTTAGTACTTCAACTTTAACAGAGTTATTTCAGTTAGTTGCCAAGTCAAAATTTCAAATTTTTGTTTAAGATTTTTAAGTTTAAAATCTTTTTATTTTATTTCAGCTTTATTTCAATTACTAGTTAACAATAACAATAACAGCACTGGTCTTGTGATTTCAATATGGCTGCCCCCGTTACGCAACCCACTCCAAGTAAAATAAGACATGATTTTAAACAAGATTTTTTGAAAAGTAGTATCCATTTCTTTCTATATAAAACTTTTTAGTAAGGAAGACATGAATGTGTGCATCATTTAATGGTGTGTGCAAGATACTAACTGACTACTCTTAAATATGACAGCAGTTCAGTCCCTGGAATTTAGTTTGATCCCTCTGCCACCTAAAAAAGCCATGTACAAAATGATTTTCGCTTAAAAGTGCAGAGTAGGAAAAAGACTTGAATGGTCAGCACTCGTCGTTCTTGTCAAAGCTACTTCCTGTTTTACCATATACGGGCACAGTAGCCATCAGGGAAGCCTACTTCTCAGGGTCACACTGTGAATTTAGTGGCATTAGGTGACATGTGAAGTCCGTGGTGGCTTTGGCTGTGTATTATTGATTGTTTTTAGTATGGAAACTTGCATCATGAATTCTAAATGGGCGGCGCGTTTGATTAATTCTGTGTGAACTGAACTCGTTGCCCAGCTGTAAGAAAACATTGGGCAAAAAAACTAGCTTATGTGGAACCAGCAGATAACTGACCCTGGGAACAGACCGCCCATGGGAATCTCTCCGACCAAAATATGAAAGTTGGTTCAGTTCAGTACTTTCATTTGTGCTGCAAGCTTCAGCAGTGTTTCTGTGTGTGTGTGTGTGTGTGTGTGTGTGTCTGAGTTTATTAGAGGTTTCAGGTGTTAGTGATTGTGTACTTGCGCAAAGAAAAGTAAAGAATTCCTGTCATTTACACTGAGAATCCTTTATCTCCCATTTATGGTTGTCTCAATGCCAAGTGCACTTCCCAGGGAGTTGACCTTTTCTAGGACTGTTCCGTTGTCAAAATCAAGCATTCCCTAGAAGTTCCCAGAATGCACCATTAAAACCTACGATTTATTTACGTATAAGTGCCAGGAAAAATTTTGTCATTGAATTGAGCCATTGGCTGAAAGAACTTTTAATGGGTGCTATTCAGTGTCTGAAAAAATGTCTGATGTACATTTTAAATTGACAAAGAACAGTAAATAACACGATTGTGCAAATAAATGAATAAATGAAATATTATTAAATACATACAACCTTTCTCATTTTTTGTTATTGTTTTTTTTTTTTTTAGTTAGCTTTGGTTTTCCTGGCTAACCGCATGTTAGCTAAGCCTATAGCATACGGAATGTTTAAAATAGCCTGTTAGCTAAGCCCATACCCTTCACAAATGTTAAAATTAGACTTTTAGCTTAGCTAGGTCCCTCACAAATGTTTAAATTAACATTTTAGCTTAGCCTATACCCTGCGTAATTGGTCAAATTAGCCTTTTAGCTTAGCCTATAGTACACTTTGCAGATGCTGAATTTAGACGCTTAGCTTAGCTGTACCCTACACAAATATGTAAATGAGTCTTTTAGCTTGGCCTATACCCTACACAAATGTTCAATTATTATTTTGATGTGTATTACACATTTTAGTTTGATTAGGCCTAACAAAAGTCCAGCAGATTGAATTATGTTGCAGTGTTCAAATGTCGCTATATATTCTCATGTCAATAGACTAATTCACAACATAGGCAACTAAAAACAGAATTATATGTAGTGTCTGTACGTGAAGAAGCACAATAATATTGCCCAATACCATATAGGCTCATTATCAAATTGTGTGTCCTTACACTTTCAGAAAACAGGTACAAAAGCTGTCACTGGGGCGGTACCTTTCCAAAAGATAAACTTTTGTACCTTATTTACCCCTAAAGGGTGCATATTGGTACCTAAAGTGTAACTATTAGTACCTAAATAGTACATATTAGTACCTTTTGAAAGGTATTGCCCCAATGACAACTTTTGTACCATTTTTTTCAGAGAGTGTAGTCAAAACCCCTCGGGCTGTGCCAGATGCTGCTCTTTTGAAAGTGAAGGTGTCAGTTCCACCACAGAGGCTGAAGAGACTGTTCTGCCACGTACATATCATTTCAATTTTTCGGGGCACAGCACAATTTGCTTTCATTTCAAAACTGTTTGAGTGGGCCAAAAGGGGTCAGAGAAGATTACTTTGCGAAGATGAAATGAATGCACCTGGGGAAGCTCTTGGAAAATAGTAAAAAAAGAGGTGTGCTGTCTTCTCACTGGTCTCCAGAACGGTGTGGCAGACTTGGTTAAAGCTAGAGGGAGCAATCCAGGGCTGTCAGCTGAGTTGGAGACTATGGCAACTGACAGCCAGGAGCTGAGCTCTCCAGAGGCCTGTTGGCCTATTTGCACACAATACAAGGACAGTAGGTGCGAGTGTGTCTTCATGTGTTTGTGTTCATGCTGATGCTGTTTGTAATACATCAAGGTTAATTACATCAATGAACGCCTCCCGTCTGTGGTGCTTGAATGTGACTCATGCTATTTAATTGATTGTATATAAATTCTTATGACTTATGCGGCAAACACATTCTCAATTATTATGGTTTTGTCTTGTTGAAATTTAATGAGGAATGCAAATGTGTTCTTTAGTAATTCATGAGTTTATATTGCCAATGTAGAATTAGCTGAAAGTGTGCTTACGTTACTGTTAGAAAATTATTTTCATTCAGCAAGGACATTTGAATTGATCAAAAATGACAGTAAAGACATTTATAATGTTACAAAAGATTACTATTTTAAATTCTATTCATCGATCTCAAATTATATTCTATTCATCATGGCAGGCTGGGGCACTGCCTCAAAAGAGGGTGGCCGCAAAATGAGCATGATGAGAAAAAAAAAACATTGTAGAATCTATGGTACACTATTAAGAAGTGCTGCTAACCTGCAAATGTTATTTTAGGGAGCTATTTCTACCTGATCTAATCATTAAATTTAATTTTATCACTGTAACCTAATGTATAGATTAATTAGGTTAATATTAAGGGTTGAATAATCAAATAAATTAGGTGTTACCACATGAAAAATTGTACATATTCAATGAAGAAAAACACTTAAAGGCTTTACTCAAATGAAAACATTTTCATACCGGTTTTGTCTCCACACCAGTTTTTGTTCCGTTCTGAGTTATACATTCGAATCCTCTCATTATAACATACGGAGTGTATACACAATGAAGCTTAAATAATAGATTGATCGCGCAGTGTAGAGAGATGCATTGGTCATAACAGAACTTTTTGAGATCGCGATGAACAAAGAGTGACAGCTTTTTAGTGATTATAAAGGGAGCGCTCTTTGTGAGCTTTCTAGGCTATAATCCATTCAAAATTAAAACGTTTGTTTTTCGGTCGCACACACTTTGCAAAGTTTTGGGAATGACATCCGCATATTTATGCGGGATTCACTCTCGAAATAGCAGTAGCAGTGATAACCCTAGCAATGGATGGGACAAAATATGTGAAAATGGGCATTAAGACTTACTTCTGCTGCATCTCTCAAATCAAGTTATGCTCAAATCAAGCTTGCACCTCAGGTTGGACATCAGTATCGTAATTTAATATCAAACAAAAGTCATTGGTTCGTGTAACCAATCATAATGCCGTCCAACCTGCATTAGGTTGAAGGTGAAGATTATTGGTACAAAACGAACAAGCACTTAAAACATGCTACTTGCTCCTCCCGTTCTGTTATTGTTATTAACCTCATAAAATCTACCCAGAAAAATGAAACCAGATAACCCAGGATTATGTTAATCAAGTCCAAATGTGTGTCTGGCATGATATCAGCATTGGCAAAGTGGTCCAAAGTCATCTTATCTTAACCCTCCTATTCTTAATTTGTTCACATTAGGGTCATTTACTTTAAATGTATTTATCTTCCATAAACCCATTTCATAATAATATATCCTCTTTACGTGCAATAGAAGAGCCCACGGCGAATAGTGGCCTCTTCAAACCCAGTCACTTTTGATCGTGGTGGGAAGGGAGTGAATCATGAAAGATTATGCCTCTCCAAATCCCTGTAACTAATGCCTGTGTCTGTCTTCCTCCCTTGCATCCGTGCGAGACAGAGAGGGATTCCAGCCCGTTGATTGACAGCGAGGCGGTGTCTTCAAGATGCTCCACACGCCGGCCTCTTCGTTCTCCGTTTCCTGCCATTTTCTTAATGGACACTTAACTGCTCTAGTGCTGGTCCTAATCGTCCCTCTTTCTATCATCTCATCAGCCCCCTCAGAGGCGCTCCTGTGGATGGAAACACAAATGGAAGTTTTAATAAGCCCCTATGTTTATCCCGCTGGCAGCGGGGTTGCTGTTTAATGCGTTCCTCCGTCGCTTGTGCCGTTAGAGGTGCAAAGCTCATTAGATCTTGGTATTAAACACCGCTGTGGTCCTTCCGCTGTGATTCTGTGAAAACTCCGAGCTCTTAGCGGTGTTCATTACGGACAGGAAGATGCCCTTTCCTTCTTTATTCCTCCTTCGCTTCATGTTGGACTTGCAAATCTGGTGTCTATAGGAGTCTTTGCCTCTAATCAATGCTTTTCTTTCCACCCCACGCTCAAGGTGGATTTTTCCTGATCCATGCGGGGAGAGCTCGGCGAGGGGACGGAAATATCACAATGCCTTTGAAGGTGGATGGGATTGGTGTCGAGAAGGAGCTGGCAGATTGCCCACGCACTCTTCTGTTTATTTCTGTTCTTTTCTATCAAGGTGTCAATCAAAGCTTGACACCTGACCCCACCTGTGAGCTGTGAGGAAGCTCATTCCCTGCCTGTTAGTCTCATACATCTGCTGCTTTCCCACTGGATTTCCTGTTCACACTTCAAATAACAGCCAAAAGTATCTTGTCTGTTGACAATTCAGTAAATAAATAAGCATGTTACTAGAGTTACTAGATTCATTTTAGGGTGGTAAACAAGGATTTTGACTTGTATGTAAACAATATATATATATATATATATATATATATATATA